>NC_089589.1:66569042-66649042 GCF_019320115.1 Miscanthus floridulus
TGGGCACAAGAACCAAAGCAGCCATCCGCTTCCCTAGGCGGGACTTAGAAAAAACCCCAAAACAGGATCTCCACCAGGAGAGACCACCGGGCTTCCTAAAAGTCGATCGAACGGCTCAGGAAAACACACCGAGGGATAGGTAAGGAGCAAAGGGATGCCCCATGTAGGCCATGTTGACTCCATCACAAACGACAAGCATGGGTCCCAGTCGGACATTTCCGACTGGAGCTCTTCAAACCCCGTCACTCGAGTCATCAAGGTAACACTACTGACCCCCTCTATTTCTTTATAAACATTTCACACATCCATACACACATTCATTCCATACGCTCGTACCCCCCGGATGATTCGGGCCCTGAACCACCCGGGGGCTTGGGAACTAAGCATCGCATATGCAGTGAAATGCATCACAATGCTCCGTGTTGCGTCACGAAGCGGTAGTTGCCTCATTCGACATGAGCAATGACCGATCGGGTTTGAAAGCCACCCCACAAAGGGTCGAGGCCGCCCCACATCAAATAGAGCCAGAGGAAAAATGCAGATGAGCCCTATGCGGCCATCGCCCAGTCTGCCCCAAAGCAGACAGGGTCATCTCAACCTTCTCGTTTGATCCTGAACCTCTTGCCAAGCCCACAGAATCTCCATCAAGGGGAGGCCGTCAAGCCACCTAGGTCGGTCTCCGGAACAACCTAGGCATCTATTGGGTTGCAGGCAAAGGAGCAGTGGAATGTCACAAGAGGGCTATGCCAACCCCGTCATGAATGACGGACCTAGATTCCACAAATTATACCCGTTAGCGAACTCATCGAGCGCGTCACTCGAGCCCGAGCGATTGGGACAAGGGATAAAACTCTGTCCCTCCAGTTGTGAGAAACCGAGGATGGGGTAACGCACACAACTCAGTCCGACCCCTACCAAAGCACAACGGGGCTCGAGGGCTCAAGACATCCAAAAAACCTAGGTCTATGACCCCAAACTCGCCCCATCCGGCTACGCTTCGATTGTACACCAAACACCTGGGTCTATGACCCAAACTCGCCCCATCCGGCTATGCTTCACTTCGACTGCACACCAAACGCCTAGGTTGGCGGCCCTGAACTCGCCCCATCCAGCTATGCTTTGCTTCAACTGCACACCAAATGCCTGGGTCTATGACCCCAAACTTGCCCCATCCAGCTACGCTTCGACTACACTCCAAACGCCTGGGTCTACGACCCCGAACTTGCCCTGGCTTGCCTAATCCCTAAACTAACCAACTAACTACCTCGGCTACACGGGCTACACCGAGGTCAGGATCTATGACTCTGACTTGCCCGATCCCATGACATGCACCAACACCAGGACCCGCAAGTTCCATCTCATCCGATCCCTAAATACTAACTGCCTCGCCCGATCCCATGGCGCGCATCGACGCCAAGATCCACGAGCTTTGTCTCACCTAATCCCTAAAAAATAAACCACCTCAGCTACGCAATGATGCCTTGGTTGACAACTCTGTCTCGACTGAAAAACATGCACACACGCCCGTTGACAAACACCCCCAGTCAATTCTGCCCGAATCACCCGGGGGCTCGGGGGCAACACCCGTGGGTGTGCTCGCACGTACCCATTGACAATACGAAAACCTCCCCCGCTGGCAACACGAAAAAATCCCCTGGACGATTCTGCCTGAATCGCCTGGGGGCTTGGAGGCTACACCCATGGGTGCGCTCGCCAGCACCCACCGTCAAGACAAAAAAATCCCCCGGATGATTCTACCCAAATTGCCTAAGGCCTCGGGGGCTCCTGTCGGGTTCATAAACTCGGGGTCCCTCGTGGACCAACTTCCCAACAAAGGCTCGGCCCAAGCAGATAATGCGCAACTCATGGGCTAGCCCAAGTATCTGAACAAATAGTCCAGAAGGGCAATCCAATCACCGACCAGAAGGTCTGGCCGAGGAGGAGCGACACCTGTTTTCCGACTCCGGCCCACCTCTCCGACCGAAGGGCTCACTTCAGTCTCTAGCCCGCCTCTAAACGGCCTCTCCGATCAGAAGGCCTAGCCAATGCACTACTTCTGACTCCGACCCCACGTCTCCAACCGCGGTATGCAAAAGCCCTGCTCACTGCTCTTCTCCGACTGGCACAATCAGAGCCGACTAGGACCAACTGACCAGGGACGCCCGCTCGGAAAGGACCAGGGAACGAACAGAGAAAGCAAGGCAAAGCGCACAAGTCAAACCATGGTACCAGGGACCGTACCCTGTACACCTGTAGAAACAGTACTCTGCAACCTCCCTAACACAAACAGTATTGTAGGCGCCGACATTTTCCCTACAGTATTGTGGGTGCCATTAACTCCCTCACGGTAAGGCTCCCCTTACATGCCTCCGGGCATTGACAGTGTTGTGGGCGCCGACATTTACCGTACCGAGTGAACATGGTGAAACTCCTCATGTGCCCCTAGGTATCAACAGTATAGTAGGTACCGATATCTGCCATACCCGAAAAAAACGATGGAACCTCCCATGTGTGTCTAACATCCAGTAGTGTTGTGGGCACCTACCACAATCATGTACCCACCGGCATGGGCAACAAGGCTTAGAAGCATACGTACTCTCTCCCTCTCACTTGTAAGGCCATCCCCTTCATCTATAAAAGGGGATGCGCTCTCTCCCAATGTTCGGGTGGATTCAAGCGATTCCATATTCATTAGATCAATCAAGTTCACTAGCACACAACCATAGAACCGCCAGGTTCGAACCTCAAGCACATGCTTGAACACTTAGCTCATAGCGCAGCTCCTGTCGCTCTCGGCCCTTCCGACCAGAGTCTGACCGGACCTCTTATACCCCCTATCTTCTCCTTCTCGTTTGCAACCCCACTACAAACTTCGAGCACCTGGGCTCAGGAATAAAGTCACCGACCAACTCAAAATGGATGTAGGCCACGTTGCCTAAACCAGTATAAACCTTGTGTCATTGAGTGATAGGCCACCTCCAATCACAAGGTATGGCAAAACTACAAATATTTACATGTTGGTCACTTTCTGCACCGACACTATGTTGATCAACCTCCCGAGTTTGAAGACCCTAGATGTCCTAATCATGTTTATAGGTTATCCAAGGCACTATATGGGCTTAAGCAAGCCCCAAGAGCTTGGTATGAACGCCTTCAGGATTTCCTCATTGAGAAGGGCTTGACCATTGGGAAGGTCGACACCACACTATTCACCAAGAAGCTTGATGGGGAGATCTTCATTTGTCAAGTATATGTTGATGATATTATCTTTGGATCATCAAATGAAGATTCTTGCAAAGAGTTTGGTGAATTGATGTCAAAGGAGTTTGAGATGTCTATGATTGGAGAGCTTACATTCTTTCTTGGTTTTCAAGTCAAGCAAATGAAGAAGGGATTTTCATCTCTCAAGAAAAATATACCAAGGATCTTCTCAAGGGGTTTAATATGGATGAATGTAAGCCAATCAAGACACCAATGCTATCTAATGGACATCTTAACCTAGATGAGGGAGGTAAAACGGTTGATCAAACTCTCTACTGCTCTATGATTGGTAGCTTGTTATATTTAACCGCATCTAGTCTCGACATCATGTTTAGTGTGTATGTGTGCTAGATTTCAAGCTAATGCTAAGGAAGCTCATTCGATTGCCACTAAAAGAATCCTTAGGTACCTTAAGTACACACCAACAATCCTTAGGTACCTTGTCTAACATGGTTAAGATAACCACCGAAAAGCGTGTGAAGAAGCTTAACCTTGGATCAAACTTGACAAGCAACTAGAATTACTTTCAAGTATTGCATTGCACATGCATGATTGTTGTTTTGTTGTTTCTCTTCAATCACCCTTTTATTGCCTATTTTCTTAAAAAGAATTATAGCCTAAGGAAAAATACTTTGAAAAAATTGGGGGTTCGAGAGAGGTCACTCACATCAGTCTCAATTCGTGTTTATTTGAGTCTTATTGAAATTGGGACTTGATTGGGAACATGCAGCATGAACGAACTTTAAAGACTTGCTGAAAAAGAGTGACCAGACGCTGCACCAGACTCTGAAGTCCAACATCTGGTCAATTCATAGGAGGTGAACTGTTGCTGCGAAGGAGTGACCGAACGCTGAAATAGTACCTTTCCTACGTCCGGTCAGATGACGATCCTACGTCCGGTCAAGCGAAGAAGAAGATCTAAGGACCGAACAGATTCTGGCTATGTCTAGTCAGTGGTGATAGGACGTGTCCAGTCGCAACTTGGGAGGTTTTGGACCTCTCTATTGTCGACCGGAATCTAGGTGGCAGCGTCCGGTCGTTGCCACCGGAGCATTCGGTTAGTAGAAAATCGTGCGGGTTCCATACTCTATTTCGTTTCCTTTTCTCTTATGTCACAGGGGGCCACCATATAATCCTACGGCGAGCCGCATTGCGCCTTGACCTAATCCATCGTCACACCCGTGCCGACTTCACCATCCTCACCCGCACCGTGCTCCCGTGCCCTAGCCGCTGTTTGCCGCGTCACATCCTGCATCGTCGTGCCCACGCCACAATGCTATTGTCCTATGCCTGCACCGCTCCAGAGCCACCCGCAACACTCCCACATCATTGCCTGTGCCATCCCTATCACACTGCTCCACGCCGTCGTGCCTAGCAATGCCGCCTGCATCTCCAGTGCCGCCATTGTTGTGCTCCACACTGGAGATCCAGTTGCCATCCTCATGTCCGTGCCTACATTGCATTGCTAGGCCGCCGCACTTCTTCAAACCCTAACCCTAGACATTCAATTGCAGACCCAGTGGTTCTCTGTGATCCGTTCCTTACTCTTTGGTTCACCAGTTTGTTAGGTAGCAAGCCATCGCCTATAATTTCGCATCTATTGCTTGCTTCTTAGGGTTTTGTATCTCTAGATGAATATTGTAATTATTTATATATCTGATCTATTCTATCATGTAGCGAGTCAGTGTGTTTGATGTTACTTTGGCAGTTGTCAGATAACTTGGGGCCAAGCTCGCGAGTACGGATCGAGGCCAAGCCTCGGAAGTGATAGTTGGCAGTTGATTCTTGTTAGTGGTAGTTGTTCTTTTCAGCTCTAGCAATGGCACATGTCAAGAACGCCGAAGGTGGTCCAGGTGATGAGGATCCGAGGCCTCCGCCTCGCTTGCCTGCTGAGGTGAAAGGCAAGGGGACAAAGAAGACTACATCGAAGAAGCAGAAGTTTGCATATGCTGATACAACAAGAGCAGCAATAGTAACAGCCATCATAGAGCATGTAGAGAGAGGAGGTTTATAGAGTGGTGTTGTAATCGCAGATCGGCTCTCACCAGCACAGAGGGCCGTCATCAAGGCGGTAGAGCCTTGTCCTAGTAGTCAAGCTAGGACTATCATGCTTGAGGGACGGCGTGTCATTTTGAAGGAGAGTCAGCCTTAGGGAGAGCCACATTAGTAGGCTCAGCTAGCAGAGTAGACAGAGCAGACTTAGGAGGTAGAGCAGACTGAGGAGACAGAGCAGGCACCTCAGCCATAGTTACGCCGCTCTAGTCGTACTCGCACCCAGGTGACTCCGAGGCCAGAGACACAGAGGAGGGGTTCTCATCTACCTCCTAGACCTGAGGGTCCACCTCTAGTGACTCACCTAGACTTGAGGGCTGTCATGGCCAAGCAAGTGCAGCAGCTCAGGTTCATGCAGTTCGAGGACTGGTTCCCACTGAGGAGGGATAAGCGTGCTTCAGAGGGTTTCTATACACCACTGCAGGAGGACTTCTACAATGCTTATCTGAATAGTGGTGTGGCTTTTAGATCACAAAGGGTTTGTTCCATTGAGGCCATTGTAGCAATAGCTAGAGAGCAGATCCGCCCTTATCTCTCTTACTTGCCAAGGCTGACAAACTTACTTGGATGGACAGACAGATATGTTCCATCTTAGATCCGTGAGTTCTACGCTACACTTTGGATTGACCTAGTTCACAGGTTCATACACTTTGTATTTAGAGGCCATAACTACAGGCTGATGAGCTTTAGGGTTAGAGAGATCCTCAGGTTACAGGAGTCACCCATCCACCTTCACGAGGTTTGCTATGGACACACAGAGCCTCCTAGATGCCCTCACGGTGGTCTTGTGCCTCCCATAGATCTCATCCGACCTTGCTTCATAGAGCCATTCGGCGAGGGGTCAAGTAGGACACCCAGAGATCTTACTCCTACAGCTAGACTACTTGATGCCATCATGAGGAGGACCCTGCTATCGAGGATGGGATATCACAAGGGATTGACTCACATTCAGCTATGGCTACTGAACTCCTTGATCCAGCAGACAATATTTGATATATGAGATGTCATTCTTTCTGAGATGGAGGATACACTTGCATAGGGATTCAGAGGTCATAGGCAGCTGTCATATGCTCACTGGATCACTTTTTGATTCACAAGGTAGTCATAGTGAGGTCTCCTGAGATGTTGGCAGTGTATTCTGGTGCTACTACTGAGTTCCCTGCATATAACATGACCTAGATGCTCCGTCATAGCAGAGTGAGGACACCTAGCCAGCCAAGCCATCACCTAGAGGTGCCAGAGTCTGTAGCCTAGTAGTATGAGATTATCAGGGGCATCGCAGCGATAGAGGAGGAGGAGCTAGAGGCACAGCAGGAGGGTATGTTCGAGAGCGACCCTAGTGACAGTTCAAATGATGACTACTAGGATATCCCTCAAATGCCTCCACAATGACATAACGGTGAGGCCAGTGGCTCTAGCTTAGCTCCACAGGCACCACAGACAGACCCTGCTCTTCTTGCTATACTTGAGCGGATGAGGTAGGATCAGGCTCGCCAGGTCCAGAAGACCGCAACTGCTCTAGCACAGGTTCAGGCTAGACAGGATGAGTTCCAGCGATAGCAGTAGGCTATCTAGTAGCAGCAGCAGGCCATGCAACAGCAATTACTTGGATTCATGCAGCATGTCATCTCTGTAATTGGGGCTCCACCGCCACAGCTTACACCTTAGCTCGGCCAGCCTGCCACCACTACAGTGACTCTAGGTTTTTAGCCAAGTGGGCTTTAGAGTCAGGGATAGCCAGCTACCATGTTTGCCTCACCTATAGAGCAGGTGTCCAGTGGTTTGCTTCGCCAGTGCCAGCCTAGGGTCTTTCCTTCACACCTCTACATACGGGCTTCACACCGGCTTAGAGTTCATCGATGCTTGTGATAGACACCCCAGTTTCTAGGAGCCTTGGTGCTATATTCAGTGAGTTGATAGGGCAGCCTACACCACCAGAGCTACATGTCCCTGGTCATTCCACAATTGCTCCTATCACTAGGACTACAGAGATGCTCCCATCATCAATTGCATCATTAGAGCCACCTGCTATAGTCATATCTACAGAGTCACAGGTCACACCAGTTCCAAATCTGACCCAAACGGCTTCAGCGTCACTTCCAGCGATAGAGGGTCAGACTGCTTAGAGCTTAGGATTAGATGACGATGCTACCTGGTTTCAGATCGCTCACCGTGACTCAGCGCCCGTCTCGTTTGCTCCAGCCCCGCCGATCGACCCTTAGGTTTGGTGTTTGACACCAAAGGGGGAGAGGGATCAAGTATGATAGACTTAGGGGGAGTGATTTATCTAGGGGGAGCTTATTTATTATATTTGACTTTTTATGTGTGATACATTATTATGCATTCATGTTTACTTTCATGCATTGAACTACATATGTGTGATCGTGATATTTATGTGATCATGATATTTATGTGATATGTGACATGTGTGCTCTCTACTTTGATCGTTATATATGTCATGTCACTTGGTTATACTCATTTGCTTTGCTTCCGCATTTTACTCCGATACAAATGAGCTTTATTTCTTGTACTCATGCTTATTTCATATCTATTGAGTACATAATGTTGGTTTGGGTCAAATAAGCTTGCCTAACTCTTTTGTTCTTACTGTCAAAAGCTTATATGAACCAAGCATGTTGAAAACCTTATCTCTTTTACATACTCGAGGTTGTATTGTCATCAATCACCAAAAAGGGGAAGATTGAAAGCATCTAGGTCCCTAGTTAGGTTTCGGTGATTAATGATAATACGAGATTACTATGACTAACGTGTGTTTTGTAGATGCAATTAAGTTAGGTCATGGTAATGGCAATTGATTGGGCAATCATGGTTGTCATGCCCCTATGATGAAAATCATTTATGTTTTCAAAGGATGGACGACAAGGTTAAGGATGGACTAGTTCTAAGTGTCGTTTGGTATTGAAGAGACACTTAGAGTAGTTTAGGACTTTGTTTTTTTTCCTTTGGCCATACTATTAAGGGGGGTATGGACTAGTAGCTTGACCTAGGTGAGTCTAGTGGGTTAGATGTGGTGCACACTTGTCAAATCTAGCACTAAGTAGCTTCGAAGTAGCCCTTAGATCAATTGGAGAAAACTTCATTCACATATGATTTCGATTTGGAAGTGAATGGAAGGTCAAATGTTGACCGAACTGTGGGGGTATTAACCCCTATACCCTTATGGCTAGGCTTAGGCTGGCTCGGATCAGGAGGTTTGGCCCACTAGAAGACGACGCATGGTCTGACCGATCTGTTCGGAATCCCACGCAAGGAATCAAGGCAGATTTGGAGGTCAAGCAAGATCCTGGTCGGTAAGAATAGGAATCCTTATCTAGCCACCTATGGCAATTGTAACTGGCTAGGATTAGTTTCCAGATCTGTAACCCTACCCCCGGACTATATAAGGCGGGCAGGGGACCCCTCTAAAAACATGTCTCATTGGCATACAGCAATACAATCAGACGTAGGACGTAGGTATTACACCTTTACGGCGGCCGAACCTGGATAAAACCTCGTGTCTGTCTTGCATCACCATCTTGTTTGTAGTTTGCGCATCTGTCTGCCAACAATCTACTACCTTGGGCATACCCCTAGGTAGACTACCGACCATATTTTGTCGATAGTGGTGCGCCAAGTAGGGGGTGTGCGTACTGCTCTCCAAGCGAACAAGATGGTCATCATCCTTGGTTCCATGGCTACGCCAAACGGCCCCATGTTCACCATCAGCCAGATCACCTGGACCACCGACTCCGACGACTTCATCACCATGACCACGGAGGAGGCGTGGATTCAATCTGCATCGACCACTGCTTCACCTGCATCAGCTACGGCTCCGACCATGGTGGATCTAGCTCCGGCCACGCCTGCATCATCTTCAGCCATGCCGACAACCCGTCGTCCGCTTCCTCGCTACAAAGGGAGGCAGATCGACAACACCGACTTGCTCGACTCCATCGATCGGGTCGGCACCAAACTTGCTGAAACCCTAGCTCGGGTAAGTTCGATTCAAAGTCAACCTAATGAGCAGGTAACTACTACCCACAACAGATCTACCCGACTAGCTCGGGCCAGTCGTCCTGCATGACTCAGTATGGATCTCGTGGTCACATCTACTCCTGAAGGGTGCTCCGTTCATCACCGGCCAGCCCCCGTGATGGGTCTCCGGCTCTCTGAGTACGAAGCCCTAATGAAGAACTACCAGGCCTAGCCCTATGGCCTGCGCAACTTTGTCAACATGGTTCGGATTGAGGATTATCAGGAAGGATCCATCCACACAGTTCAAGAGGGTGGCTCAAGCTCCTCGTCTGGCATCGCATCTAAAGCCTCTGTCCACACCGAGCTCCAGCACCATGGTGATGAAGGCGTTGAGTACGATCTGGATATCCCAGACCACACCTCGGGGTTCCCACGATTCCCATCTTTCCCACCAAGGCGAGGGGACTTGATCAATGTTGTCAACAATGATGAACCACCGGCAGTCGACAAAATAGAACAAGAAAGGCTAGCACGCGAAGCATGCAATATTGAACGGTTTAATCGCCGACAAATCGAAGCCGAGGCAGAAGAGGAGGCCCAACGCATAAGGGTCCAGCCACGTGACCTTAATAATGCCATTGACAGGGTGGGGGACAAGCAGGTCTTCAGGACCCCAAGTGCCAACGTAGCTGTCGCTATGGCAACAATGCAACGACTACCCAATACCCTGGAAATTCAGGCAGTTCATGATGATATACAAGCTTACCTGACGGCTGCTATGGCCCAGACTGCAGAGATTGTAAATCAAGCCCGGGCTCCATCCGTCTCAGTCGAATCAAGCCACAGCCGCCAGTATTCAAGTCGCTCACAGCCACCCAACCAACATGGCTCGTGCAACAATGACCCATTAGACAATCATCAAGGCGGAAACGGTGGCCATGATGGTGGTCGGGACGACAACCGCCGTCGGGATGACAACCGTCGTGACTACCAGGACGACAACCGCTGAGACAACCACAATAATCGCCACGATAACCACGGTCGCAGGGTTAATCAGGGTGGCAACCGGGATCGCTGTGATGGCAATAACGATCTCCGCCATTACCTCGGAGAACACGATCGCATTAACCAAAGAGCCAACGATCGTGCATCCCACGAAAGCTATCGCTGTATGGAATATGATACTACCCATGGCCCTCTGGGTTTGAAGCAGTTTACTCCACACCTTCGCGAAGTCATATGGCCCAAGAACTTGAAACTCGAAAAACTTCAGAAGTACGACGGCAAGGAGAACCCCGAATTATGGGTCATGCTCTACGAAACCGCATGCAGATCAGCCATGGCTGACGAGCACATCATGTCTAACTACTTCCCAGTCGTTGTCGGCCATGCAGGTCACCAATGGCTGGTCAGCTTGCTAGCAAACTACTTTGATTCTTGGCAAGAGCTCAAGCAAGCTTTCATCGACAACTTCATTGCTACTTGCGAGCAACCTAGCAACAAATATGATCTGCAGTGGATTCGAGACCGGAAAGATGAGCCACTACGCGAGTACATCCGGCATTTCTCGGAGATGCGCATCAAGGTCCCGTCAATCTCCGACAACGAGGCAATTGAGGCTTTCATCACTGGTCTCCGCTTTCACGATGCCCTACGGGACAAGCTCCTCTGCAAGAGACCTGAATCAGTCACAGCGCTCCTGGCCACTACCAAGAAATATGCGGATGCCGACGATGCTAAAAAGATAATCATCGAAGAAGCAGCAAGGGTTCCACGCTCCGACCACCCCCCCACACCGCGACGACTACCGCGGCAACCGTGGTCGGAACCACAATTTTGATCGCCACAACCAGCGCATCAACCCTCGTGACCACCGTGACCAGCGTAATCAACGGCATAATCGCCGTGATGATTATAGGGGCAAGCGTGCTCTGGAAGACGACGGTGAGGTCAACACCGTTAAGAAAGGTGGCGGGCGTCAAAACTATGAAGAAGACTATGCCAAAGCATTGAAAGGATCCTGTCAGCTCCACCCCAAGTCAAACCATACCATGGAGAATTGCCATGTTCTCAAGTCTATCTACACGCGTCAACAGGCTCCGGATACGTCTGACAAGCCTAACAACGCAGGGGAACAGCGCAACGAGGACAACGATGATGAAGACGCAGATCCCCATCACAAGTACATCAAGCCAACCGATCGTGTCCACACCATCATTGGAGTTAAAGTGTCCATCGAGACCAAACAAGAACATAAGCTGCTCGCCCATGCCTGCTTGAACGTGGCCAACACCGACAACCTCATCGCCGATCCGCGGCTCCCTCCTTGGTCTCACCATGAGATCTCCTTCAGCAGAAAGGACCAATGGGCTGCAATACCTGAGCCAGGATGTTTTCCCCTGGTCCTCGATCCTTGTATCAACAAGGTTTAGTTCGATAGAGTGCTGATTGACAGCGGCAGTTCCATCGATATACTGTTCAAGAACAGTCTGCCAGCCCTGAAGATAACCCAGGCGGATCTCAAACCATACGAGGCACAGTTCTGGGGTGTCCTCCCTGGACAGAGCTCTACACCTCTTAGATAGATCACGCTACCTGTGCAGTTTGGTACCCTGGACCACTTCCGCACTGACTACGTCAACTTCGTGGTCGCTGACTTCGACGGCACCTACCATGCTATCCTTGGTCGACCATCGCTCACCAAATTCATGGCCATACCTCACTACAGGTATTTGGTGCTCAAGATGCCTATAGAAAAAGGGGTTCTAACTCTTAGGGGCAACGTATACGCAGCTTATACCTATGAGGACGATAGCTTCAAAATAGCAAAGGCTCACAACCTCTCTATTCACATGGCTGAGACCATGCTCGACGCCAAGAAGACATCAGCCGACCACTTGGAGATCCTAGAGCTCGAGGCTCCATGCAAGAACATCAAGTCCAAAGAGCACAAGGCGATCCAGCTGGTCAATGGTGATCCCAGCAAAACGGCCCTTATCGGGGCCAACCTGGATCCTAAATAGGAAGACGCGCTCATCAGGTTCTTGAGGAGCAACATGAGTGTGTTCGCATGGAAACCTGCTGACATGCCTGGTGTACCTCAGAACTTGATCGAGCACTCCTTAAATGTCGACGGCAAGGCCAAACCTATCAAGCAGAAGCTACGATGGTTCGCTCGCGACAAAAAGGAGGCGATTAGGGTAGAAGTTACATGACTTTTGGCAGCCGGATTTATCAAAGAAGTGTATTATCCGGAGTGGTTAGCCAACCCGGTTCTTGTATGCAAAAAGAATAATGAATATAGAATGTGCGTTGATTACACTGATCTCAACAAACACTGCCCTAAAGACCCCTTTGGCTTACCTCACATAGATGAGGTCGTAGATTCAACTGCCGGTTGCGAGCTGCTTTCCTTTCTCGATTGCTACTCTGGTTATCACCAGATCGCTCTCAAAAAAGATGACCAGATCAAGACATCCTTCATCACGCCTTTCGGCGCCTACTGCTACACAGCCATGTCGTTCGGGCTCAAGAACGCCGGGGCTACCTACCAATGCGCCATATAGGCCTGCCTCAAAGACGAGATAAAAGACAACCTTGTCGAGGCTTACGTTGATGACGCAGTTGTCAAAACCAAGGAAGCATATACCCTTGTTGACAACCTGGAACGTACCTTTGCATCCCTTAATACATTCCAATGGAAATTAAACCCAAAGAAGTGCATCTTTGGTGTTCCTTCTGGAATACTACTTGGCAACGTCGTCAGTCACGACGGCATACGCCCTAACCCAGAGAAAGTCAAAGCTATCTTGGACATGAAGCCGCCCAAAAAGGTGAAGGATGTTCAGAAGCTTACCGGATGCATGGCTGCCCTCAGTCGTTTCATATCAAGATTAGGCAAAAAAGGACTACCATTTTTTAAGCTGCTCAAAGCATCCGAGAAGTTTGAGTGGTCGGAGGAAGCAGACGCTGCCTTCACACAGCTGAAACAATACCTTACATCACCTCCAGTCCTCACTGCTCCCAGAGAAGATGAAACTCTCCTACTTTACATTGCGACAACTAATCAAGTGGTCTCCACTGCCATGGTGGTCGAGCGCGACGAGCCTGGCCACGTCTATAAGGTACAGCGACCAATCTATTTCATCAGTGAGGTACTCAATGAATCCAAGACTAGGTACCCACAGATCCAGAAACTGATCTACGCCATATTGATAACATCCCGAAAGTTGAAACATTACTTCGATGGATATCATGTGGTGGTCATGACCGAGTACCCTCTGGGAGACATCATTCGCAACAAGGATGCGAATGGGTGCATCGTCAAATGGGCAATGGAGCTATGCCCTTTCTCCTTGGAATTTGCAAGCCGTACTACAATAAAGTCTCAGGCACTTGTCGATTTCATCATCGAGTGGACAGACATAAGCACACCTGCCTCTCAGGGGCTCAATGAGTATTGGACGATGTACTTCGACGGCTCTCTCAACATCGATGGCACAGGAGCAGGAGTCCTTTTCGTGTCACCATCCAAGGAGCAGCTCCGATACGTCCTTAGGATTTATTTCCCGGCGTCTAATAACGCCGCCGAGTACGAAGCATGCCTACATGGTCTATGCATTGCGGTCAAGCTCGGTGTCAAACGTCTCTATGTCTACGGAGACTCGGCTTTGGTCATCAACCAACTCAACAAGGACTGGGATACGACTAGCGAAAAGATGGATGCATACTGCAAATCGATCAGAAAGGTGGAAGGCAAGTTCTATGGCATCGAGTACACACATGTGGTCTAGGACAAAAATCAAGTAGCAGATGCGCTGTCAAAGTTAGGATCATCCCGAGCTAAAGTCCCACATGGCATATTTGTTCAAGACCTGCTCATGCCTTCCATTGAAGAGGAAGATCCCACGGTCGACAAGCCTCTAGACCAGCTTTTGGTGGCTACAGTTCCAGCGTCAAACACCGTCGAACCACCTCCGACCACTAAGAAGCCTGATTGGAGAGTACCTTTCATCAAGTACCTAACAGACGGTAGTGGTTACACCAATCGGACAGAAAACAAATGCCTAATGCGTCGCAGTAGGCAGTATCTGCTCGTCGATGGCAAATTGTGGCGCAAGAACGCAAAGGAGGAAATCTTGATGAAGTGTATAACCCAGGAGGATGGCGAACATCTCCTGGACCAAATCCACTCTGGTTCATGCGGCAACCACGTGGCCTCGAGAACGCTGGTTGGCAAGGCTTTCTGAGTAGGGTTCTATTGGCCGTCAGCCGTAGTCGATGCAGAGAAGCTAGTCTACTATTGTGAAGGTTGTTAGTTCTTCACCAAGAGAATCCACGTACCAGCACACGAGATTCAGACAATACCAGCCTCTTGGCCCTTCGCATGCTGGGGACTAGATATGATCGGGCCCTTCAAGCTGGCTCCTGGGAAATTTACATGTGTCTTTGTGCTGATCGACAAATTTTCTAAGTGGATAGAGTACATGCCTCTAGTATAGGCATCTTCAGAAAAGGCTGTGACGTTCATCGACCAGGTCATCCACCGCTTTGGCATACCTAACAACATCATCACTGATCTAGGTACTTAGTTCATCGGGAACGCGTTTTGGAACTTCTGCGATGAAAGGAGCATAGTAGTAAAATACGTCTCGGTGGCGCACCCTAGAGCTAATGGACAGGTCAAGCAGGCAAATGGTATGATCCTGGATGCACTTAAGAAGAGGATGTACAGAGAAAACGACAAAGCTACCGGAAGATGGCTCAAAGAGTTACCAGCCATGGTCTGGGGCCTCAGAACCCAGCCTAGTCACAATACCGGCGTATCACCATACTTTATGGTTTACGGCGCCGCGGCAGTGCTCTCAGCAGATATAGCCTTCAGATCAGCACGGGTAGAGAACTTCAACAAAGACAAGGCCAATGAAGTGCGGGAGCTAGAAGTGAATAGTGCAGAAGAGAAACGGCTCGATTCTTGCGTACGTACAGCCAAATACCTTGCTGTTTTGCATAGGTACTACAACAAGAACGTTAAGGAGTGGTTCTTCGTGGTTGGGGACCTAGTCCTGAAGTGGAAGACGAATCAGGCTGGTGTCCACAAACTCGCAACTCCATGGGAAGGGCCCTTCATGATCAAGGAGTTTACACGACCAACGTCTTACAGGTTCGCTCACCTAGACGGTACAGACGTACCCAATTCATGGCACATTGACAAGCTTAGGCGTTTCTATGCTTAACTACTAAGATATGTACTCCTCTTGTACTTTCGATTTAATTCAATAAAGCCATTATGATTTCTCCGACCACTCTAATGTGTCACTTCGAAGTCTATTGTTATTCTAACTCAACCAGTCAAAACCAACCACCATTCCTTTCTGGGTTTTCAGAGCAGGCCCTGTCTCCGATTCCTCCCAACGCGTGCATGGGATCTGCTCTCTACGCTACGGGTGATCGGTAGGTCCACTCTGGTTTGACTTGTGTGCGTCTACATGTGCACAGGCTACGCACCTCACACTCCGACCACAAGACAAACCAGGGCCGTACAAACCTTTCAGGATGACGTGTCGACTAAACTGGTACAACTAAACAGAATGCTAACATATTCTCACTTAGTTACACCAACACGAGATCCAAGCTTAAATACGTTTTCTACAAAACAAACAAGCTTATGCAGATATATAGTTACGTTATTACAAGCTTGCCTGAAAAGGTCCAAGTTTACAATAACACAACTACATCTTCTTCTACAGCTATAGCCTATACTATTGGCTGGTCGGGGCACGCGGCACTTGCTGCTCGCTGGGCCTGACATCGTGCTCGAGTCTTGGGGACTCTTGTACTAGTCGAGCTGAAGAAGATGGCCCCGCCGATGCCTAGTTGGTCGAGACCACATGCTTCGCTGGTTGGCTCAAAAATGACGATCCTTCTAGCTGACTTGTTGATGGCGTACCCTGTACTGGTGCTGTCCCACCTCCACATAGGTTAATGTCACCAATTATTTTTGTCGACAAATCTAGGTAGGCCATTCGAAGCTCCTCAGCCTTGTCTGGATCTACCTCCTTCGGGTATCCAGCCTCCAGGCACTTGAGATCGATCAAGGGGTAGTGAGCACGTACCATGCTTAGCACATGTGCGCCTTTGTACTCACCCGCCTCCTTCATGAACTCCTGGAACCATCCCCATGCCTTTCGGCATCTCTCAACTAGTCCAAGTTGTGGCGTCCTTGGCACGTCCTCTGTAAGCGCTAGATCGATGAGGTTAAGGACCGGCAAAATGCCCATTGCCACCTCCTAGCACCGGTTTTTCCATGCATCCCGATCCTTGATGATCTCTTGACACTGCGCCTTCCAGCTGTCACAGTCTTTTATCACGGCCTCCAGATGCTTCTTGGCATTGACTTTTAAAACTGGAAACCACACAAGCTATTAAAACGTCATACCACGACAAGATAAGGCGGCCAACAAAAGTAAGCAAAGGGGTTTGGAGAACTTACTTTTTAGTTCCTCTTTCATCTTGGTCGTGTGGTCCTAGAGCTACGACTGGTCGTGCGTCAGTTTTCTGTTGTCCTCCTTTAGGCGGTCACACTCCATGACCGCACGACTGTTCTCCTCTCGGAGACGGACCACTTCGGCTTCTAAGCCTGCACTACAGCTGTTACTACCAACAACGCAACAACACTTGTCATGCACTCATTGTGATAAAGTGACTACTTACTTGTTCTTTCATGCTCTTTGTTACTGAGCTGGACGACCAGGTTCTTCTTCTGGGACTCTTGCTCCATCCTCTCATGGTTGGCGGCTTCAAGTCGGTGGCGTAAGCGTTCCACTTCCACCGTTAGCTCTTTATTGCTTGTAGTGATCCCCTCGATCTGGTCGAAGCATTTCTTACGGTACCTTGCGGTCTTCATTAAGTCCTATGTGCAAAAAGCTAAGTAGGAAAGTTTGACTAGACAACAAGATCAAGTGGTGAAGCAAAGCATACCTGGACCTCCGTCACCAGTCGTTTCGCCGCTCATTCAACTTTTTTGGTCTCTTCAACCTCTAGGATTTACTCGTGAACAACCCATTGGTCATTCTACCAACGCGACACATACACGTGTTGTCGCTTGTCCTGTGGACGACCTAGGACCTCCTCCACTTCATCCTCTTCAGGCTCATTTTTGGGTGTTGGTGTCGATCCGGTGTTAGCAGCTTCTGCGATCACCAAGGCCTTCCCACGGTCTTCAGTGTCGGTGAATGTGGGCTGTGCTCTCACCTTCGGTTGTTGCTCCTCGGTTTGCTCCGTCACCCTCGATGTCGAAGTATTGCCCTCAGTAGGTCGAGTGCTCGGAGAATTCATGCCCGGTTCAATCGGTACCTCGACCACCTGCTCGAGGACTGTTGTGTGACTGCTCCCTTGCTGAGGTAACGATGGATCTTCTGATATGGCTTCCTCGGTGACCGGCTGTTGGGCAGTCTGTTCTAAATTTATTGGTGGAGCCACGAAACTTCTAGCTAGCTGGTATGGACTTTCGGTGGACGCCGAACTAGTACATCCGAGATAAGTTCAGAAGGCAGCCATATTCAATACAAATTGCTATCTTATAGCAAGGTTACAAATACTTACATATTGGAGGCGCAGAATGATGTGGCGAAGGTGCATCTCTTTGGCCGTGCCTGCTCCACGTGCTGTGCGGGTGACACCTGGTCTCCCTCTACATCCAGCACCGTCGCTAGGCCTTGGTGCTCGACCGTTCCGCCGCTTGTCCTTCGCGCTGCAGTGGTCGGCGATGTAGGTTCCATCGGCACAAAGGAGCCACCCTGCTCCATCGACTCCAGTTGCCTTCTCCTCTTTCGAGGGATGAGTCAGAAGATGTTTGCCTCCTCTGTGTCATCATCCAACAAAGTAAAGATCGCCTGATGACGCTTGCTGGCCGCCGGCCGCTTACCAGCAGCTTTGGCCGCTGCCTCCTCTCCAACTCCGAGCATGGCCCATTCGACGTCCTCGACCCCGACGCTGGTCTGGGTGGTTGGGTCAGCAACTTGCGGCCAATCTACACCAGGGGGTGGCGACACAAACACTGTCGCTCTATCCCGACCATTTAATCTGGGAAACAAGTAGGAGATAACAGAGTAAGTTTCTACTACGATATAAGACTACCGGTACAAGGCAAGATGAGTTACCTTTGGGGGAGGTCGGGCGAGCTTGAAGGCGTGCTCGATCTCACTCAATCTAACATAATTTGGATCAGCTAAGTTAAATAGCTCTCCAATTCTGGCTCTAACTTTGGTCTTGTCAAGCGCCTCCTGCCTCGTCCTCATCGGGTCTGCGCTGCCTTGGTACTCATAGCCAGGATGAACCCTCCTCTGGCAGGGCTAGATCCGCCGGCTGATGAAGCTCCCGACCACGCTCGGACCGTCCAGTTTCTTCCACGGGATCATCCCAAATATTTCTAGAATCTGTTCTAGGTGTTCGGGCTTCTCCGACCAGCTTGTCCTCTTCTCCGGAATGAACCCCATGTCACACAGTGTGATCGTGTTCGGCTCTTCGTGGATGTAGAACCACTTCTTGTACCAGTCGTCAAGCGACGTGTTCCATGGGTAGTGCAGGTACTGGGCTTTCATCCCATCATGGAGGTTGAGGTACACACCTCCGGCTATCTTTGAGCCGCTGCTTCCTTTCTTCCGCAGACAGAAAAGATGGCGAAAAAATCGAAATGGGGCTGGAAGCCGCCATATGCTTCGCAAAGATGAATGAAGGTGGCGACAAGGAGGATCAAGTTGGGATGTAGATTGCAAATCCCAATATCGTAGTACAGACAAAGCCCCTGAAGGAAAGGGTGTACGGGAACCCCAAAACCCCGCTTAACGAAGTCTTCGAAAACCACGATCTCACCTGGTTGTGGATCGGGGTACCCCTCACCCTCTGGCGCATGCCATCCTATGAGTTCCTTGTTGTGGAGTACTCCCATGGTGACGAGGTCTTCAATGGTCTGCTCGTTGCTTCTCGATTTCCACCACTCCTTCGCCATGACTCCTGCTTTCTTCTGGGCGTCACTTTTCACCATGAATTCGGCCTTGCTGATGAACAAGGAAATGGTGGAGGATTGATTGGTGGTGATTTTCGAGGTATTAGGGTTGGCAAGAGGAAGAAGAAGGCTACGGCGGCGAAAGGTAATGGGGTTCAGTAAAAAGTAACTTACCTATTCTATACTGTATTTAACCAAGAGTTTTGCTGTTTTGTCTGCCCGAGATTCTTGGAAGACGTGCGCACGCGCCGCAGACGGTTGTTTTCACAACCTCGAGATCTATGCCAATATATGCGCCACTTCGTTATCAGTGTATGCGCCTCTTCGTTACCAGTGTGAGAGGGCCCATGCTGACGCACCTACTAACAGGTGCCACGTAACTGTTTGCTCGAAAGGACAAGAAGGCAGTATGACGTGCTATACCCGTCTACTTTTTTGACCAGACGTGTCAGATTGGACTTGACAGAGCAAGTAAGTAAATAAATACACAAAATAATAGTACAAGTGGTATTTGGTTTTTCACCGCACCTCTCGTGCTCGAGGACTGTCTAGACCACTACCTGTGTCGGGGACTGTCCAGACCACTACCGTGCTCGGGGACTGTTCCGACCACTACCATGCTCGAGGACTTTTCTGACCACTATCGTGCTCGGGAACTGTTCCGACCACTGCTCGGAGACCGCTCTCCTCGGCTACATGTGATTTGTACTCACATACAGTCGAGAGGCATTTATTTAGACCTTGCTACAAGGCTTATATTTCGCCTTCCAGCAAGCTCGGGGACTACATCTGTACGATGCACCTGCCGGTGCATCTCGTATTGCTTGTACGACGATTGGATTCTTAACTTCAGTGGAAATTCTTTTTAGATACTGGCACCACGTGTCTATGTCACCTACTACCAGGCTCAGGGACTAAGTGGGCACACTTCACCTTGCGGTGAATGTGCTTATTTTATCGACCCCTACGCTCTGACTGTTCGCCAGAACTACTATTGTCCAAGGGTCACTTACATTTCTTTTCAGAAATACAAGTGGGCACACTTGATAAGTAAAGAAATCTTTTTCTTTTTTTCTTTAGAGCACCATGCATTCTTCGGACAACCGGAATGTTCGGCTATAATCGTGGTCCACTGCTCTCTGTTCTGACCAGAATTCTAGCACATTCGAGATGACATTACGACGGATTGTATTAGTTGAAGGAGATCGAACGGCGTGTCGCAGCATAATACATGGTGCTTGGGGACTAGCTGTGGGGGTATTAACCCCTATACCCTTATGGCTAGGCTTGGGTCGGCCCGGATCAGGAGGTCTGGCCCACTAGAAGACGACGCGCGGTCCGGGCGATCTGTTCGAAATCCCGCGCAAGGAATCAAGGCAGATTTGGAGGTCAAGCAAGATCCTAGTCGGTTAGAATAGGAATCCTTATCCGGCCACCTATGACAATTGTAACTGACTAGGATTAGTTTCTAGATCTGTAACCCTGCCCCCTGGACTATATAAGGCGGGCAAGGGACCCCTCTAAAAAACATCTGTCATTGGCATATAGCAATACAATCAGACGCAGGACGTAGGTATTACGCCTTTACGGCGGCCGAACCTGGATAAAACCTCGTGTATGTCTTACGTCACCATCTTATTTGTAGTTTGCGCATCTGTCTGCCGACAATCTACTACCTTGGGCATACCCCTAGGTAGACTACCGATCATATTTTGTCGACACGGACGCTGGTCCCGGTGTGATCGGATGCTGGCAGCAGAGTCCGGTCAGTTCATTTGATCAAGTGAAGTCGTCTGGATGCGACCGGACGCTGAGTGAAATGTGACCGGACGTTGGGTGCTAGAGTCCGGTCAACATCAGTAAGGTTTCAGAGAGCAGTTTTTGTGACCGGACGCAGGTCAAAGTCCGCTCACAACTTAACGACTCAGTAGCGGAGAGAACTGACTGGAGCGTCCGGTCACCTTGACCGTAGCGTCCGGTCACCCCACAGAATGCTAATTCAGGACACATAATGGTTCGTTTTGAATGATGGGGTATAAATACTTCCTCTATTCATTCAAGAGAGTACTCTTGCCTATTTCAATAGCTAAGAAACACCATTGAGAGTGCCAAGGAGAGCAGGAGCCTAGTGAGATGATTGAGATTTAAGAATCTAAGATTAAGGCCTCATTAGTAAACAGAGAGTAGCAAGTGTGCATCCACCCTTTTTATTAGGCTTGTTGTGGTCAAGTGAGAGCTCTTGCTTGTTACTCTTGGTGATCGCCATCACCTAGATGGCTTGGTGGTGATTGGGAGTTTGGTGATCATCCGATGGAGCTTGTGGATGACCCAACTCAAATTATGAGCGATTGTGGGTGATTCACCGCGAATGGAGTGTCGAAGAATCAACCCGTAGAGAGCACTTGATCATTGCGCGGATCAAGGGGGAGCTACACCCTTGCGTGGGTGCTCCAACGAGGACTAATGGTGAGTGGCGACTCTCCGATACCTCGGTAAAACATCGCCGTGTTTCTTCTCCTCTCTTTATTTTGAGCATTTACTTTTGAGCAATTCAATTCTTGTCTTTACATTCTTAGAGTAGGATTAGAACTTAGGGTGCTTAATTTTTTTTACGGTAGATCATTAGAATTACTTTCTAGGCATAAGGGGTGAAGTGGGCTAAGTGTAGGGTTTAATTATTGCAAAGATTTTTAGAATTGGCCTAATTCACATCCTCTTGACATCTTGATTCTTTCAGTATCTTGAGTCAACTGTATAAATCCAAGATTGACATTGACGTTTCCTTAAGTCAACTGACACTATCGATCCAATTTGCAATATATGGCGGTTGTCTTAAGTCATTGTTAGTGCTAATATAGGACTTGTACTTGGGGTAATCTTAGAAAATACGCCAATAGAAATATATCTCCACTGACGGAAGCCATGGGCCCACAATTCGATCGATACTTGCGCCTATTCTCTACGAACTACCATTGAAAAAAAATCACTCGTGTCTGACAAAATGCATTTCTATACTAGTGAGAGCTCGTAATATATACATGTATATAGTTAATGATATCAAAGACCAGAAATTTCGATCATCTATCTCTCACCGTCTCCCCATCAATCTGTTCGTCGGTCCGTTATCCCTCACTCTTATCTTCTCGCTTTAAGTTTTGAGCTACAAAATCTTTGTTAGCACCGCATCACTCGTTTTATTGCCTGTCCACCCGAGCCCATGCATGTCCTGGCGTGCGTGTAGCTCGCCTACCACACTTGCTAAAAACTCCTAATAGATACAACCAATAGCCACTCATTTAGATTCAGTCAATTTTCCATATGGAATTAACCTTTTACTGCACTAGTAATCTTTTATGAGCATCGTCGCTTTCTTCCACCGACTTTTTCTTTACTCTGGCCTGTCGAGGTCGGCGTTTACCGCTTTGTCACCGGTGCGGTTAGCTACTGGCGATGTCTAGAAGTTCTCTACTGCTCCTGAAGTCCTGATGCCTTTGCCACCGATCTCGTGGACTAGTAGCTCAGGGCACACGACTCCTTTCATACGAGCAAGTATAATAATAGGCTATAAGTGGGTTGTATGCTCAGATGGAAGAGAGAGAGGACGGAAGAGAGGAGAAGCGTGTTGTAAGCTTACAACCAGCTTATATATACATAAGAACCAAAAAATTTTGTGAGACAAACGTGTAGGCTACAAGTCGAGTAACTACTAGTGGGCTTGATAGGTTAGCTGTAAGTTTACATACATGCAGTAGCAGACTGTATTACTAGCCTTACCCTAAAGGGATCGATGAAGTTACTGTTCTCATGTAGAGTGTCCAAGAATACTCCTTCCCTTGCAACAATGACCACTAATTAATTTTTTGTCGGTAAAATCGATGCCTGCAATAGAGACTTCATCGTGGCTATCTTCGGAGTCATCACAGGTAACAAGATGCAGACCAAAAAATATTTGATTTTGATGGTAGATTTTTGTGGACTAAATTCTAAGCAAACTAGATCTAAAATTTGATGTAAGGGTCTTTTCACATTCTTACCACTAGCATTCTCGTGGAGGAGGGCGCTAGACGGAGGGCGGCGTCTCCTAGGGGTGGCTGGATGTGCTAAATCTTTAAATTTTGGAACTTTATATGATGTGATGACATATATTAGTTAGCATTAGTTTTTTTTTCTTTTTATGCATATTACGTGTAAATACAATAGGAAATTGATTAACATTAGGCAATGACGTGATATATTTTTGTTTTTAACATCTATAATAATTTCCGTGAGGGAGGGAGTAATCACTAACAGCCATAGAAAGGATCGTGCATGAATGTTGTGAACTGCTCCTAACACTCTGCATCGGTATTCTTGCCAATGCTCTTGATCGGAGACATGCAACGTGGGCAATAAATAGCGTGGCCGTTCAACCGGCGAGAGATCAGAGATAGCAGCTGCCAGAACAATGCGTGAGCTAGCAAACCAAACAATTGGGCACGCACACATGCACGGCGGGTACTTTATTTATTTGCAAGACACAACGTACAGCTCACCATACGTGTAGACATGTATGTACACACATTCTCCTGTGTGTTGTAAACAATCTTGTACGCCATAAATTTCATGTCTGTCGATGCCTAGTCGCAATCAGCACAGATTAATCGACCTGGATAATGTAGTTTCCTCTATTTTATTCTATTAGTTTCTATTGTTTGATTTGGTTTTAAATATCTTCTTGACAAGAAGCCAATTTAGATACATCATACATGGGTCGCTTGCTTTCACTATCAACGTCTTAAATTTTTTTCTTTGTTTCTGAACTGAGAATGTGTCTTTCAGGACCTTACTGGTAGTTGTCCCAATAGTTCGGCCTTTTAATTGAGTGGGCCACGTTTGATCCTGCACCAAAAACAGCAGGTAGTAGTCACTGATCTTAGGACTTTGATAGGGTTCCATGTCAAAGACGAAGTAATGTAGTCTAAAAAAAATTATTTTAAGTAGTCTCTATTCGGAACCATATACATTTCCATAATGGTTGTCAATGAAGAATTACTGTGCTATCTAGCCTGCAGGAACTGTGATTGAATTTTGTTATCCCATGACTCACACTACGCTAGATTTACATATCACTTGCCGGCATCATCACTGCTGGATTTGTGATAACCGGCAGTGATGTATCTTCACTGCTGGTTATGAGCTTGAAAATGAAAAAAATAATTGGGGCTGGAACTAAAACCGGTAGTGATGGACCACATCACTGCCGGTTTGTGGCTTGAACCGGCAGTGTTTTGGCGGCCACTCATCACTGCCGGTTTAAGCCAAGAGCCGACAGTGATTGGGCTCTATCACTGTCGGTTCTAGCCAAGAACCGACGGTGATAAGCCTACCACACAAAAAGGCTGTAGTCGTCCTCTTCTTCCTCCTCTCTTCCATCCCGAGAACAGAGGCGTGTGTTTGGACCATTTCCTCCATTGTTGCGGCTGCTCTTCACCATTAAGCTAGTGCTTGGATTTTGAAGAATCGCTTGATCTTTTTGCTTTAAGGTTAGTAACAAACATCCACTCCTTTGATTTTATTGCTTAATTAGCTTCGTTTTGATGGCTACATTGCTTGATTCTCATTCTAGTTCTTTCTCCATTCTAGAAAACACTTTTCCAATTGGACATTTGTGCAAGACTCAACTTGTGGTGAATCCATCATCCAAACGGTTGATATCTATGAACACATTTAAATTCCTAGCTAATTATTCCATGGTGGTCAAGATTATCATTGTTAGTATGTGATGCTATAATTAGTTCTTAGAAGTAGAGTAGAATAGATGTTCTTCATTATTGCGCAATAATTATTTTTTACTACGATTTTTAATTTACAGGGCCGGGGCTACCAATTTCAATTTTTCAATAATTAGTGTACAATAATGTTTTCCAAAAATAGTACTTTTGGGGCTACAATTGTTGTTCATGAAGCTCGATTTCTTATTAATTCTTTGTAATTACTGTCTCAATATTTTTTTTTGTGCAGAGATGGATCGAGAGTGGATGCATCTGTCCCGAACGGACAAGCGGTACATGCATGGCGTCAGCCAGTTTATCATCGATGCCAAAGCCCATGCTGAGAATGGGAAACCATGTCTTCTGCCTATGCAAAGATTACAAGACTCATAGAAACTTTCATCAAATTGAGTCTATACGATCGCATTTGATTACCAGGGGGTTCATGTCAAACTATACGATATGGACTATGCATGGTGAGGCTGGTGTGAATGTTCTGCAGGAAAACGATGATGATGTGGACTTGCCTGACGTAGCCATCCACGATGCTGACGAGGAACCCGATGTCAATACAGAACCTATGGGCACAATTAATAATGTGTTTAGGAACACGCTAGCTGATGACACCGAGGATAACGATGGCATTTCTCAGCTACTACATAATGTAGAGACCGGATGTCTTAGTGAAAGACAGCTGAGAAAGCAAGAGAAAATGAGACAAGATGGCAAAACACCATTGTATAGGAATTGTCCAATGAGCAAACTGGAAGCCGACGTAATGCTGTTAGAGTTCAAATCGACAAACGGATTGAGCGATAAAGGCTTCAATCAGTTGTTAGGTATAATAAGGAAAATGCTCCTAGAAAAAAAACAAGTTGCCAGAAAATACATACTTGGCCAAGCAAATGATCTGCCCCATCGGCCTCGAGGTTGAAAAAATCCACGCGTGTTCTAATGATTGCATATTGTACCATGGAGAAAAATACACAGACTTGGACAAGTGCCCCAAGTGTGAAGCTCCACGGTACAAGGAAGGGCCGTCAGATGAGGGTACCAAGACCAGAGGAGGTCCCGTAAAGGTCGTTTGGTATTTCCCTATAGCTCCCTGGGTGCATAGGTTGTTTGCATGTGCAAAGTCAGCCAAGCTGTTGCGCTGGCATGGCGAATATCGTAAGAAAGATACAATGATGAGGCACCCCACCTATGGGCATGACTGGAGGACTATCAATACTATGTTCTATAAGGACATCGGTGGAGAGGTAAGGCATCTTTGGTTTGCTTTGAGCACAGATGGGATGAATCCTTTCGACCAGGTTAGAAGCAATCATAGCACTGGCCAGTGACGCTCTGTATATATAACCTTCCACCTTGGGTCTATATGAAGCGGTTGTACATCCAGATGCCACAACTGATCCAAGGGCCAAGGCAACCTAGGAATGACATCGATGTGTTTCTGGAACCAATGATCGATGAACCAGTGGAGATGTTTGAAAAGGGTGTGCCAGATGTTTGGGACGAGTACAAAAAGGAACATGTCACGATCAAGGGAGTACTCATCTCTATAATCACCGACCTAATAGGTCGAGGTTCGTTGTCCAGAGAGAAGACAAAAGGCTATACTAGATGTGTCGAGTGCTTGGACGACACCGATGCGGTAAATCTGCCAAATAACTCAAAGATAGTTTATATGGGACATCGTAGGTTCCTACCGAAAGATCACCCTTACCGCAGGAACATAAAAGATTTCAACGGTACTATTGAGAAACACTTAGCTCCAAAATATCAAGACAGGCCTACGATACTTCGAGAACTCAACAAACTAGAGGTTGTCCTTGGGAAGGGGGACAATGCAGTAGCAGCGCCTGATGGGAGCATTTGGAAAAAAAAACAGTTTTCTAGAAACTACCTTACTGGCCATTTCTGAGTGTACGCCACTGTCTTGATCCCATGCACATCACTAAAAATAGTGTGCGCTAACACTCTTAACACCTTGATGGACACTAGGGAGGACATCGAAAGATTCACTAGCCACACACCTAGACATGCAATACTTGGGAATCATGAAGGAGCTACATCCTGTGGAGCTAGAGAATGGCTAGTTCAAACTTCTGGTTGCATCATGGACATTGAAGAAGGAAGAAAAGCGTGCGCTTATTTCTTTCTTCAATGAACTCAAAGTCCCGACGGGCTACTATGCAAACCCAAAGAGGCTAGTGAACATGAGAGAACTCAAGTTCAACTATGGCCCTATGAAGGCCCATGACTATCATGTCATTATGACTCAGTTGCTCCCTGTTGCCCTACGTGGTATCCTCCCCCCAAAGGTCCGTGCCCCAATCATAAAGCTTTGCTCGTTCTTCAACGCGATCTCAACAAAGGTCATTGATGTGTCCATGCTAGAGCAGCTACAGCGGGACAGCCAAAACTTTCATTAGGCTTGAGATGCATTTCCCGCCAACTTACTTTGATATCTCATTGCATCTGCTCATTCATCTTATTGACGAAATTAGAGCCCTTAGCCCAATGTACCTGCATCAGATGTTCCCTTTTGAAAGATTGATGAAAGTTTTCAGGAGGTATATTAGGAACAAATTCATGCTAGAAGGGGGCATGGTTGAAGGATGGTCAACGGAGGAGACCATTGAGTTCTGCACATATTATATGGACATCAAAAGGGTCAGAGTTCTAGAATCTCGCCACGAGGGAAGACTACGTGGCAAAGGAACAATTGGAGAGAAATCTGTTATAGTAGACGACCCTGTTTCTTTCCAATAGGCATAGTTCGCTATTCTCCAACAAGCCGAGGGTGTGATGCCATACATTGATGAGCACAGGCAATCACTACAAACTCTGTATCTGAGCAGGTCACAGGCTTGGCTGGATAAAAAACATAAGGAGGAATTTGTTAACTGGTTGCGACATCGCTTGCTTGGAATAAAGTTCGGTAATCAACTGGATGCCTTAGCCAAGGGACCTTTGAGTCCATATCTTAAATACCAAGGGTATGAGATCAATGGATTCACATTTTACACAAAAAAGCAAGATGGAAAGAGCACATACCAAAATTGTGGTGTTCGTTTTGATGCTCACGATGAAAATGGCAACTGTGCAGGTGACATACTATGGTTTCATAGAGGAGATATGGGAGCTAGCCTATGGTCCATTGAAGGCAGCTCTTTTTTGCTGCTAGTGGGTCCGGCTCGAGGAAATCAACACTGACAGCGAAGGGTTCACTACTGTTGATCGCACGAAGACCGCATACAAAGACGACCCCTTCGTCCTTGCAAGAGATGTTATGCAAGTGTTCTATGCAAGGGACAACAAGACAAAAGGAAGGCTAAAAGTAGTCCTAGAAGGGAAAAGGAAGATTGTCGGTGTCGATGGAGTGACGGATGAAGAAGACTACAGGGGCTATCAGGAAATGCCTCTATTTGGGGTGAACATACCCCCTGCCTATCCTTCAAGAGGGTGACGAACCTGCTTACATATGGCTTGATCACAATGAGGCCCTCCTTGTTGATGCACCTAAAGATAGTTAGATTATTATTTACTATGTAATCATTATGCACATAACCAGTGAAGGATGTTTGATCCTAATGAAACTCTCATCTCCTCTCTCCTCCTCGTTAATACTCTATCAACTCAGCAAGTATGCCGACGTATCATAGAAATTAATGAGAATGAAAGTTATCTAAAACTACCATTGAGACTGACCTTATTACTATTCAAACACTCGATTAGACACCGGACGTAACATTCTAAACTTTACTCTCTGAATTTAAACACCAGCTAAATATAAATATAAATATATATGTCTAGACTTCCGATAGATGGACATTGGGGCGACCATTCTCTTCCGAGCTACTACTAGTAGTGAGGGATCCATAGCTCCTCGGCGCCACTAGACCCCAACAAGTTTATAGTCCCTACTCACAATACTCGAAGGAGCCCAGCCCATAGTCGGCATTGAGCAAAGGTGTAGTAGCTCCATTCCTCCTCCAACCTTCATTGATCATTGATGTATGTGCTCCTGGAGATGTGAATGGGAATGTCTATGGCTTGTGTGTTGACTATTGAGTGATCCATTTACTTGATGCGTGTACTGTTCCAGTCTCCAGATCAGGCCAAGATGAAGTGGAACGCTAAGAAGGCCATGGAGAAAGAAGGTGCACAGAGAAAATTCATTTAATAATTTGTAAAATTGAAAGAAAAAATTTGGGTCGCCTGGGACTCGAACACGGGTCTCGGTGGCTAAGTTGCGGAGTCTTAACCGTTGAGGCAGTCGGAGGAATTCAAAAGGAAGGGAAAAGTTATACTACTTAACCCCTAACTGGTACAGCCCCATCACTGTCGGTTTGAGGAATGGCCCAACAGTGATGGTTCCTCAGCACAGTCGGTTTATTATTAGAACTGGTAGTGATGAACAATTTCCCAAAGTCATGTAATAATTTATAAAATTGAAACAAAAAATTTGGGGCCGCCTGGGACTTGAACACAGGGTCTCTGGGGCTAAGCTGTGGGGTCTTAACTGTTGAGCCAGTCGGAGGTATTCGATAGAAATGAAAAGTTATCCTACTTAATCCCTTACTGCACACCCACATCAGTGCCAGTTTGAGGATTCACCCGGCAGTGATATTTCCTCATCACTATCAGGTTTAGAATTACAACTGGTAGTGATGAGCAATTTCCCAAAGTCATTTAATAATTTATAAAATTGAAACAAAAAATTTGGGCTGCCTAGGACTCGAACACGGGTCTTGGGGGCTAAGTTGTGGAGTCTTAATCGTTGAGGATAGTCGGAGGAATTCGAAAGGAATGGAAAAGTTATACTACTTAATCCCTAACTGGCTACGATGGCGGCAGGGCCCTTCACTATCGGATTTGGTTCTTCATAGTTGGTTGCTCGAACCGACACAGAAGGCTCCATTCACTGTCGGTTTTTAAACTAAAACCGATAGTGATGTGTAGATGCTCCTCACATGCCAACAGTGCTCCCACTGACCACAGTAGTTGGAACACTGCTCTAACCTACCCCGACAACTTTAGTTCAGAAATAAAAATATACCATGACTGCTAGCCCTTATAAAATGGCCCTCGGCCAGAAGCTAGCCTCTCTATGTATGTTGGTTTCAGCTAGGCCTTATTAGCCATGATACAATGTTTTCCTCTCACAACAAACCACAGATATCGTTATGTGTCGTAGTCCACGAAAATGGTGCACACAAGAGGTACTAGAAGAATGCCTACTGAAGATAGAGCAACGCCTAAGATTGGAGATGCCACGAGGTTCATAGAGCCATCCGCTGCGGTGCGCATCAGGAAAAAGGCCATGTATAGATAAGGTGGATTCATCGATGTCAGCCTTGTCATCTCCGAACTGGTATAGCTCGTAGACCACCTCGGTGCTACTGTTTGCCCCTAGTTGATGCTAGAAGAATGCTACTTAGGTGGTTACATTATAATGTGTTGATAGACATTGATTGTAACATTGACCTGTATGCAAATAGGTCTTTGTTATCGTATATGGAATTTTAGTCTAAGGTCTTTGTTATCGTATATGTAATTTATTTCTAATATTTTTGTTATTTTTTTATCTATTTCATTACTATCTAAATAAATATAACGTTGTTGTTAAAACTTTCCCACTGTACTATCTAAATAAATATATCCTTTACATATATGCACCTTCACTGTCAGTTCTACTTACAAACCGACAGTGATATTAACTTTCACTGTCAGTTCTATTTAAAAACTGGTAGTGATATTAACTTTCACTATCTGTTCTACTTAAAAACTGGCAGTGATGTCGATGCCCCCTATATAAAACAAACTGTCCGGCCACATACATCGATCCCACCCACCAACGAACTCTCACAGTCTTATTTCTCACGTTTCACTCTCACTTCTCAAGAAATCCACTCTCTCTACGTGATTTGGTCATGGCTCCTGCATTTTTTAATGGTATTGATATGTTGTCTTCTTCAATATTCTATCTATATTCATTTGATCTATATTTATATTCATGTTTCTTTGTATTCTACATTTATATATATTCATATTCCTTGCATTCGATCTATATTTAATTATGTTGCCACATTTTACTTGGAAGAATTTTTTGTGCATATATTTTATGTTCATATTTTTTGGCATTGATCAGGTGGTATGAACAGCGGACCTCCCCCACCACAAGAATCAGGTTTCCACCCTGGCGATGAGCCATTCGCTCCTAATGTGGTCATTCCACGGTTCCCTGTTCTAGCTATTGTATGAAATATTTTCTAACATCTTTTGTTTTTTATGCTAACAAATAAGTATAATTAGTTTAATATCATTGTTGCATACATATATGTCGCAGACTATATCACCAATAGATTGGCTGCGAACAGCACTTAGCTGGTTCTTTATCTCGGACATCATCGAGAACACGACATCTAATGCAAGTGGTGGCTATGGACGTGTGAACTCAGTTTTTCCATCCCTTTGAGGGGTGCAAATCATCGGAACCATATCCACGAGACGGGAAGACAGAGCCTGGACGTGATAAGCACCCAATTCAGTGTTGTGCGCATCTGTTTAGAGGCACTTCGACGTGTTTGCTATGATGTGCCTGATTTCTCACACTTCAAGGCATTTGCTTTGAATGCTGGTGATATTCCCGTCCCGCAAGCAAGCGAATGGTTTGCGAGCTACAACCGTGCAGATGTGGTAAAATAGACAGCTTATACCTAAGTCATGGTTATTTGTTGTTTATTATTGTAATAACATTCTCTAATTTTTTTTTCTTTTTCTCCGCATGTTGATTGCGCTCCAAGACCTTACCTATGCTGCATGTGGCTTGTGGGCCTGTTCTAGACCAAGCTACGGAGCAACTTAGGTACGATTGAGACTTCTGCAATGGTAACCTCGGCCAGCTCACTGTAGAAGGACGCTAGTACTGCATAAGGATTACTAACAGGGGCAGTGGTCGTTCAGTAGGTTACATCTATGGCCGACCATTCTTTCGGTATTGTGAGGCACAAGAGAGTGCACTTCATATAGGGCATTGGACTTCATCGATACAAGTAGATACATAATCCGTGACATCAATTACCATACATGGCTACAGAGACATGTTAGTGTGTGTGGCCCGATCGAACCCGATAGTGATTCCGATAGTAATTAATGTTGATTAGGTTGTTTTCAAGGTCGTAGTTTAATTGGGTTCTAATTTTAATTCGTACTGGCTTTGTGTGTTTAATTATTGTCATGCATGTAATTCGTGTAACATTTGTTGGACAACTAGAAATATACATTCTAGGTGTCGTATTTATCTCAAACTTTTTCTTAGGCTTCCACGTGCCACGTGTGAAGGAAACACCTAGTTTGGGATTTTCAGGAGATAATTTGCTACTTTCTGAGGTTTAATTGAATTTTCACACGACGACTACTATTTAATTATAGGTTGAACTGAGTCTATCCCACAAAAAGATCTAGAATGGTGTCAAACTTTTACACTAGGCTCTAATAGTGCCCTAGAGAAAAGAATTTTGTGGAGGTGGATGACAAAATCTATTGGGTCCAAGATGAAATTCACCCTCTTTTGTCTCATTCGACATAGAAAAAAATATAATAAACAAAAAAACTGATCAGAAAAACCTCAGATCCTGTGTGGGGTCTTAATTTAGGAGTACATGCTTGCCAAAATAATTTCAAGCCATTTTGACATATGCGGAGTATACATGTTTCACAGAGGTACATGTGCCTTTTCATCGAACCATGACCATACACATAGGTTATCAAGGTTTCTGTGGTTCATAGGCATTTCAGTGTCGTATTCATCTCAAACTTTTTCTTAGGCTTGCATGTGCCACGTGTAAATGGAACACAAAGTTTGGGATTTTCTGGAGATGGTTTGCTACTTTCTGAGGTTTAATTGAATTTCCGCGCGACGACACCGTTTAATTATAGGTTGAACTGAGTCTACCTACGAAAAGATCCAGAATGGTGTCAAACTTTTACTCAGGCTCTAACGTGCCCTAGGGATAAGAATTTTGTGGAGGTGGATGAAAAAATCTATTGGGTCCAAGATAAAATTCACCCTCTTTTGTGTCATTCGGCATAGAGAAAAATATAATAAATAAAAAAACTGATCAGAAAAACCTAAGATCCTGTGTGGAGTCTTAATTTGGGTGTACGTGCTTATCCAAAAAATTCAAGCCATTTCAACATAGGCAGAGTATACATGCTTCACAGAGGTACATGTGCCCTTTATCGAACTATGACTATACACATAGGTTATCAAGGTTTCTGTGGTTCATACGCATTCCGGTGTTATATTGGTCTCAAAAATTTTCTTAGGCTAGCATGTGACATGTGTGAAGGAAAGATCCTAGTTTGGGATTTTCTGAAGATAATTTGCTACTTTCTAAGGTTTAATTGAATTTCTGAGCGACGACACCGATTAATTATAGGTTGAACTGAGTCTACCTACGGAAAGATCCGGAATGGTGCCAAACTTTTATACAGGCTCTAATGTGCCCTAGGGATAAGAATTTTGTGGAGGTAGGATGAAAAAATCTATTGGGTCCAAGATGAAATTCACCCTCTTTTATCTCATTCAGCACACAGAAAAATATAATAAATAAAAAACTGATCAAAAAACCCTAAGATCCTGTGTGGGGTCTTAATTTAGGTGTACAAGCTTGCCAAAAAAATTCAAGTCATTTCGACATAGGAATGCATATGCTTCTATTTATTCAGTATATAAAAGAAATTTTTAATATATATAAACATCACTGTCGGTTTTAAAAAACCGACATTGATGAGAATAAACCAACAGTGATGCTGGTTATCACTGTTGGTTTATTTTGAAAATCGACAGTGATATATAAAAAATTAAAAAATTGTGCCAGCCCTCGGGTTCAAGCTCGTGTCTCGAGCTGCAGAGTTCAGAGACTAACCGCTACGCTAGTATAGAATGTGTGCCAAGGGTTATTTATTTTTTCCTTTTGACCTTTAGGCCGCTTAATAAATTATAAAATAGAACAAAAAAAATTGGACCGCCTGGGAACTCGAACACGGATCTCAGGGGCTAAGTTGAGGGGTCTTAACCATTGCGCCAGTAGGAGGAGTTCGAAAGAAAAATAAAAGTTATCCTACTTAACACCTAACTGCTACTACCATTTCACTGCCGGTTTGGGAATGACGTGGCAGTGATATACCCCCATCACTGTTGATTTATAATTAGAACTAGGCAGTGATGAGCTATTTCTCAAAGTAAATTAATAATTTATAAAATAGAACAAAAACATTTAGGCCATGTGGGACACGAACATGGGTCTCGGAGGCTAAGTTGAGGTATCTTAACCGTTGAGCCAGTAGGAGGAGTTCGAAAGAAAACAAAAAGTTATCCTACTTAACACCGAACTTAACAACTAACTGCTACACCACATCACTGCTGGTTTGGGGAATGACCCGACAGTTATGTACCCCATCACTATCGGTTTACAATCAAAACCGAAAGTGATGAGCTACTGGTATAAAAGAGGCGCAGGTTCAAATTATCCTAATTCATTTCAACCCCACGCCAACCCCTCGCCCCGCGCCGCCGGAGCACCACCTAGTGCCGAAGCACTACCCCACGCCGGAGCATCGCCCCACACTAGAGCACTGCCCCAAGCCATCCACCGCCCTAAGCCGAAGCACCGCGCCGTCCGTGCCCTCGTTCCTCGTCCATGACGTCGGCCATGCACCTCCTCCTTCACGCCTGCACTCCCAGCGTCCAAGGCCTTCAGGAGAGTGTGGACAGCTGCTTTCCCACCCCCACAGTGAGTGCGTGGCTCACTGCCTGCTATGTGTCTGATGAAATGTCCCATGGTGTTGCTGATTACTTGAATTCAGTAGAGGTGTTGTTGTGAATCAGTAGAGGTGTTGCTGCTTACTTGAATCCAGTAATACTTATTTTGGGGGAACGTTTGTGTAACACATTTTTACCAATTCACTTCTAAGAAGAAAAAAGTTGACTTATGTCTACATTAAGTGACAGTATGTGATTATGTTTCTTGGCTATTCATGTACTATTGGTCAGGGGCGAAGCTAGAGCAAAATGATTGGGGGTGCACCACTTAATTCATAACTACACTAACCGATATGATGTTCAATCACAAATAGCATAACTAATGTGCAACTACCATATTTTAATATCAAATTCGACTTCTAGCAATAGAGATGAGATTTTGGTCCAAACATAACACTCACCATTTAACAAAAAGAAAACAACATTGATCACTTTAGTGTAGTCATCATTGATAGAATCCCAAAGTCATGAACAAAACATGCCCCATTTAGCAAAATATGTGATCCAGGAGACCATGATGAAGATCCCACTAGCCTTAAAGGAAAGAAAACAGATAGGTCAGTTATTTAGCAAATAAACTATAGAATTTTCCATTAATAGTAGATGCATTGCATTACTATCAGAGATCATATTTACGTCATTTTCCTTCTATTGTCATGAAACGTCGAACCACGGCCTCATTGGTCACTTTCTTCATTTCTTCTTTCTCTAGATAGCAAATAAGTCTATGACTCAAGTGCTGATCACCCATGCGATTAGACAAAGTTGTTTTGATAATCTTCATTCTTGAAAAGCATCTCTCAACTATTGCAGTAGCGACAGGCAATACTAGCAAAGCAATGCACATAATAAGTTGTTTTACTTTCTCTCATGATCAATGATTGCAAAGTGAGTATTTTATGTGCATTATGTGATTTAGTAAAATAGACTTTGCAGCCCTGCAAAATTTTCATTTGAAATGTAACCTGGATTGCTTGGAGGATGAGTAACATGCTTTTATTTGCATTCCTAGCGACCTACTTCAATGTTTTGTTTGTTACAGGCTAGGGTGTCCATGCCTGTCTAAAGTAAAGTATACTTGCTTACTTGAGAAATTCACATGAGCACCCCTGTTGCTAACTATTAACCAATGACATATGATGCTGCATGCTAGCAAGTATGATTACTAAACCACATTGATATCCGAATAATAAACAGTCCCATTATTGAGGTAATTTTTTATCATGTCATGGATAAAGAACATTAAATAGATTCAGTTTAGCCATATAACTTGAATAATAACTCTTGTTCAGTGAGTTACCATTACCACTTACCACATGCCTAATTTACTTAAATGTATAGGCAACCATGGCATGGTATGTAGTGCATGTTGGTCACATGCATGAGATTTTTTGAACCGGGGAAGATTGCTATGCTCAAGTCAATCGCTACCCTGGTAATTTGCACAAAAAGTACAACACAGAAGTTGAAGCTTTGAGGGCCTACTATAGTCATCCGGACTACCTTGCAAACCATGGGCAACCAGCCTACTATGGTCCAATGAATGCAAACCATGGCCATCCGCTGACACTGGAGATTGAAGAGAAGCCACCTGTTGGAGATGTGAAGATTAGAAGAATTGCTCCTTGGTCTTGGAAAGATGTCATGCTTTTATTTATGGCTATGGTCATTGCTTTTCTTATTTGGAAGTTGATGTAGGCTTAGTTTCGTAGAACAGTAGGTGGACTTTGTTGTATGTGGTCAATCAAACAATGAATTTGTTCTAGGTGAACATATGCTATTATTTGACTTTGTTGTATGTGGACTTATTATTAGACTTTGCATTAAACATATTATATATATATATATATATATATATATATATATATATATATATATATATATATGAACATATGCTATTAGTAGTTGTCCACAGCCAAAACTAACCACGATCGTGTCACAGCCATGACTCATCGTTGTCAGTTACCCCATCGCCGAAGAATAGATCGACAACAAGAAGCGGCTGATATCGCTAGGACAGGAGAGCCGCATGATCCGTTAAACGGTGATGGCGTCAATCAGGATGGTGAGAATGAGCAGCCATGGACACCGTCCGGCCTGCTTGATCTAGGTCAAAATGACCAAGATGGCCAGGTAACTTTGGTATCATGTGACTACATAGCCACACACACTAATCAATTAAGAGGGTCATAGCTTACTTGGTGTCTCTAGCAGGAGCCTCTGCCGGCCGAGGAGCCAGAGGGTTCGGGTAGCAGGAAGGCCAGATCCAAGCGAGGCGTGTCAAAGATTCCTATCGGTAGGAATGCACACTAGCACATTACTAAGTTTGATGAATTCGGGGATCCACTCTCACCGCCTATAGCTTTGACCAAATACAAGACTATCCTTGGGTTACTTGTTAGGGACTTCATCCCGATTAGGCACAGGAAGTGGAATGGGAAAGATGGTGACCCGTGAAGGGTTCCCGAAAGTGAGAAGGATTACATATGGGATATCAAGATCCTAGAGTATTTCACTTTCCTAATGGAGTATGACAAGGAGTTAGTCAAGAAAAAAGAAAAAGAAATCATGGGGACATGCTTCAAGAATTTCAAGGGGACATTGTACAAGAATTTTATCCTCCAAAATAAAGAGTTAGATTTCGATGATGGATAGTTTAGCAAGCAGAAGGACTTCTGGCAGGATTTCAAGGAATATAGGTTATATGAGGAGTACTTAGAACTGAGCAGGAAGAATAAGGAGAAGTCACAGAAAGCAACGAATCCTCATCATCTCGGCTCCCGTGGCTATGCCAAAAAGATGCCAGAATTTGAAGCAGAATTTGAAAAGATGGATCGCCTTACTGAGGAAGGCATTCAGGTTGAGATCGCTGATTGGGAGCCAAGATCGATAATATACTGTATGGGGAGGACTGTACGCCACGCAGAGGATGGGAGCTTTAGCTCCACAAATCAACCCATGAGCGAACTCATCCAAAGGATCTCCTAGGTAACTAAGGAGGTGAGGCAAGGGACTCGCACTTCTAATAGGGAGAAAGATGTGCTCATCCAAGCACTCAGAACCAAGGAGCACCCTGGTCACACTAGAGGAACCGGTGTTGTTTCTTGGAAACTAGCATTCCCCCACAAATCTAACACTTACTAGAGCCGCTCAAGGGGTAGAGCAGATCAGGAGGCAGAGTATTTGAGGTGACTAAAAGAGATGGAAGAAAGAATGGACGCACAGATTGAGGCGACTGTTGAAGCACGAGTCCAACAAATTTTGATGTCCAAGGGGTTAGGAGTACCACAAAACCCTACTCGTACTGCCTTTAGCCCACAGTTTAGGGGTCGTAGCAGTTGCGGATCGACCCCACTCGATGAAGAAGATGCAAATGTGCCTCATCTGGTGGACGGCATCACTGAATCCGTCAATGTCAAGTTGTACATCCATCAGGAATGGACAAAGGACAAGGTGGCGCTCAGCCAGGCCTGGCCTGCGGGAGACGGGACCATTAATGGCCGCCCAATTCCACAGGGGTACGCTCGTGTCACCATTGATAGAATACTTGATAAGAAGTATAACAAGATATAGATTGTGTACCCCATAGTGGAAGACAGGCCGAAATTTGGTCATAACAAGGGCTCTCAAGTGGCCTGGCGCAAGCGCTTCATTAAGCTTGACCATCAATTGTCCTTTGATGATGAGGACGATTGCGAGTCTTCAGCCCACCCACGATGATCACTCACCATCTCCCAACAGAGATCACTCCCCTCCTCATCCCTTGCCATCACCCCTGAGAAGACAGAGGTCTCCTTCTATTCCTCCTCATCCGTCTCCATCTTCATCAGCCCCGAGAAAAGAGAAGACTCCTCCTCCTCCTCTATCTTCATTAGTCCCAAGAAAATAGAATTCTCATCGTCATCCTCCTTCTCCTCCACCTCAGCCCAAAACAAGATCAAAGGCATCCTCGCAGTCGCAGAAAAGGTCCTTGGATTCAGTCGCTAATGCTCCTAAAGTGGACCAATAAAAAAAGAAAAAGGCCGTTCAGTGGTAGCATTACAAACTTGATGGAAGAAAAATTTACTGTACACATCTTGAATGAAGATTGTATTAGTTTCTTCAATCTTTGTGCCTCACTGTCTTTGTTTTTGTTGAAGTCCGAATTCGAAAGGCAAACACAGAATCAGTATGCTACAACAAGAGCCGATGAAATACACAATGAAGATTTAAGAAAGATACAGAAGTTCATCGAAGACAACCCCAAATTAACCAAGGAAGAGGCTATGGCCATCTATTATGATGTATAAGGGACGGCAACACCGGCAATGAAGTATGAAAGGGGCAATCTTTTGGTTCCTTGTCATGAGTATAAAAATTGGACAACATATATGCGCCAGTTGCATGAATATTACATGGCTCAAAGAATAGAGACGGAGAACTTTGGTTTTGAGGTTATTATCCGTTTGCCACATGTTTTTAATTATTCTGAAAGAAGAGAAATTCGATGTCGAGTGGGAGTGCTTGTTCCAGCTATACCAGAAACGCTCCCTCGATACACTAATGTTGACGTTGTGGATTATGTAAGTACCCTACATGCACGATATTACAATTAACTACACTCTCGGGACACAAATTGTTAACTTTTGAGCACTTCCCATGATTTTATGTAGGTGTATAGTAAAATTTTGCATTCTAAAAAGCAAATGGGATAACATAGGCTTCTTGGACCCCTTGCGAGTCAATGAGAAGACATGTCTAGGCCTCCATGGATGTGACGTGGAAGACCTAAAATAGAGATTGATTGTTGTTTTCGACGAATTCAAGATAAAGAACAAAACCCACATACTTCTAGCCTACAACTATGAGTATGTGTTCTCGGCTTTTAATTTTATGATTCTTTTTTCGTTAAGATTATTCAATAATTGGGATTATGTGATTGCAACCACCATTTCGTCTTCATTTGTGTTAATCTTGCAAAAAATCTTATCGAGGTGTGGGACTCGAAGAAAAAAACCATTTCATCATCTAGATGCACTAGTGGCAGTGTTGAATTAGTAAGCGATCCTAATAATATATTATTTTCTAATCATACATGCCACTTTCTAACGTTTCTCCTTTTAATATTGCTCAGTGTCCGAAGAAGACATATCGGTGGGACGCAGGTCCCATTGAAGGTTGTCGAAATGGAGGGGAAGTACCTAAAATAGCCGGTGGAAAACAATGAATGCGGGTTTTATGTAATGTGGGACAATGCTTTGCTACATCGGCGGAAAATCGGAAGAAGTCAATAAGTTGGTGTGTATAATCCCCATTTCATTTATGTCTGTTTTTTCATTCAACAAAATGATTTACTGACTCCTCTTTGGATATCATCTTTTTTGAACGACAGCGTAAAAAATATAACCACGAAAGGCTGTTAGACATGGAGATCGTCGCGCTGCAATCAGAGCTAGCAAAATTCATCTTATTCGAGGTATTGGAAAAAGATAGAGTATTTTCCATTGCACAATCCATGAAGTTCAAGGACCAGTGTGGCCTAGAGTGGCTTGCCAGATTATTGTAAGAAGTCTGAGAAGCATTGCACAATCTGTGAAGTCCGAGAACATTTCTTTTTTATTTTGAGGGATCGAGATCTTGATAAGAACATTTGAACTATAACTATAACATTTGTAATGTTTAATATTGATGGACCTATCGTCTAAGTAGCGTATATAAAGCCAAACCCGATTCCATGAAAAATATAAATTAAAATAAATTATAAAACAATAAAATACGAATGTGACATCACTGCTGGTTAGCAGAAAACCAAAAGTGTTGTCATAAACATCACTACTGGTTAGGAACAAACCAGCAGTGTGATGACACTGCCGGCTGGAGCCACAAACCGGCAGCGTTGGCTTAGCCATCACTGCGGGTTCTTATCACAAACTGGCAGTGATTCGTACGATAACACTGCCGGTTCAAACAAGTCGGTATTTTGGATCGGCGGGACCTCAACCAACTAGTGAAAATATACTGCGTGCCCCTAATCTCGGATGGTGATGCAAAGAGACACAAGGTTTATACTGGTTTAGGCAATAGGTGTCCTACGTCCAGTCTAAGAGATCGATCTTGTATTCCTTGCACCGAAGTGCTTGTAGTAGGGGGTTACAAGCTGGCCGAGAGAGGGAGCTAGTCCCTAGGTCTCTGCGTGGAGCGGCGTGGGCTGCTTGAGATGTTGATCTCAGGTAGCGAGGAAGCATGTGTATTACAGAGTGTTGCACGTTGCTTGTGCGTGTGTGTGTTTGAATCTCTGTCTGTCTGTGCATGCGTCTATGCGTGAGTTCGTGAACCCGTGAGCTCATCTCCAGAAACAGCCTCGGTCACTCCCTTTTATAGTTGAAGGGGGGATAGGTGCGAACATGCGTTCGCTATGCAGTGTCTTGTGAGCGGAGGTGGCGTGTCTGAGCCCTATAGCTTGCCACTGTGGTGGCATGGTCGACGGAGCGGTCTTGTCCTTGATGCACTGGAGCAACGCGCCGGTCACGCCCGATCCTATGCGACGTGGGAGCTCCAGTGATAGCTTGACGCAGGGCATGGCGGACGACGTGTCGGTCGCTGTATGTTGATAGCGTAGAGAGCCGAGGCTCAGTCGGTGCAGAGGCCGAACCATCATGGGGGGCTCGGTGGGTGCGAATCCTGAGGCTGCCGAGACCCCGAAGCGGATGGCCGAGGCTCGGAGGGAGCAGTTGGTCCTGTACACTGATTCCGGGGCTACAGGTACCCGAACTTCACTCCCCACGCCGCACTATGCTTGGAGCAGTTGGGGTTAGGCAGCACAGTGTAGCACGGGCATCGGTCATGGGCATCGTGGTGTTGATGTGACTCCCATCTCATCGACCACTCCGCTATACCAGGCCGTTGTTCAATTGATGTCGCATGAGTGGATGGCTGCGTTAGTTAGGCATGACGTCCTGGTCGAGGCGGTGGTGATGGGGTGGCTACCGAGCCGGCCTCAAGCGAGGTGGAGAATCGGTACCTCATCCGAGGCCTTACGTGTGGGGCCTTGAGCGAGACGGAGAATCGGTACCCCATCCAAGGCCTTACGTGAGGGGCCTCGGGCGGGTCGGAGAATCGGTACCCCATCCGAGGCCTAGCGGGAGGGGCCTCGGGTGAGTCGAAGAATTGGTACCCCGTCCGAGGCCTTATGTGCGGGGCCTCGAGCGAGACAGAGAATTGGAACCCCGTCCGAGGCCTGGCAGGAGGGGCCTCGGGTGAGTTGGAGAATCGGTACCCCGTCTGAGGCCTTACGTGCGGGGCATCGAGCGAGACAGAGAATCGGTACCCTGTCCGAGGCCTTACGGTTTCATTTTGGGCTGAGCCCACTTCGGGTAGGTCTGGATTTGTTCGAGGTGGGCCGAGCAGACCAGCTGAGCTTCGGATAAGGTGGGGGTTTGCCAGTAGTTGTCTCTTGGCTTTGATTTTTATAGGATCTAAGTGATTTTTTGGTTTTTGCTTAGGGGACCCCTTTTTATGGTACCCGACAATAGCCCCCAAGCCTCGAGAAGAGTGTGAGCGCTCTCCTTGAGGTTTTGACAAGACTTGGCTCGCGGCAGCTCCTGGCGGGATGGTGTTTCGTACTCGAGGCCTCGGTGGGTGCGCGCAAGCGCACCCATCGGGTGTAGCCCCCGAGGCTCTGGAGGAGTGGATTTATTCCTCCAGGGGCTTTTCTCATGTTGAGCGAGGGGTTTTATCGCGTTTGCCGAGCCCACGAGTGCGAGTTTGGGTCGCTGGGTCTTGGCTTGGTTGCTGGAAGAGACCCTGAGCCTCTGTGTGGAGCAAGAGAGCGATCAGGAGTTTCCCTGTCTTTTTTGTGCGGCCCTCATGCATCCTTTTCGTTCGGAAGGAATGGTGGAGTATGCCAGGCTACCCTCGGTAGGCGCGAGCAGTGACACCTCCGGTGAGCTATTATCGGGTAAGTCCAAGTGGAGGCCCGTGCCCCATTTGATAGGGGTCGGCTGGTGGTCTAGAGACGCACTCCAAAAGTACTAGAGGGCTTCTCTAGTGGGTCCCAAGGCCATTCGATTGGCCTGAGGGCTCGATGCCTCCCTTCGGTGGGATCCCATTCAAAGACCTCCCTGTTGGTCTCGGACATGACTTAGGGCATCCCGAGCGATCGCTTGCTTGGGCCTCGGCCATGTATGGGCTCACCCATAGTCATCCCTAACTCTGTTGTCCTAGGGCGGCTGTCGAGACCCTCAGGGGCCCAGCCTTCGAACCCCTAGACCGTAACGGGCTCGGTGCCCAGTTCCTTCGTCTGAAAGGAATCGGGTGGGGGATATTCCCCTCCCATCGGCTGACAACGACAGGTGCGCCTTTTGAGGTAGTTTCTCAGGGAGACAGAACGGCGCCTGCCATCACTATGGTTGGATGTGATGCGATGTTAGTGGATGGGACGTTACTGTGCGTGCGCGATTAATAAAGGAAAGGTGGGCGTGTGGGCGGTTTAATCGGATCCGAATTAACTATGCCGGATCTGAGGGAAACTTCCCTAGTTTTGTTGCCCATCCATTGCGCCCCTTCCCGCATAAATACGTGATGAGCCTCGCCCCTCTCCTCCTTACCTTGCTTGCATTCGCCTTTTCTGTCGTCAAGCGGTTGCTAAGAACAGAGGAAGAGAGCATCGGGGAGAAGAAGGGAGAAGGGAGAGGAAAGGCGCGAGAAAGAGAGAGGGATAGCGAGAGCTCGCCTTACCACCGTAGCCGCATTCTCCACAGCACCCATGGCCGGCGGCACTGTTGTCATTCAGGCGGACCCTTGGGGTCTGTCCAACATGTCCTCAGTGGAGCTGCAATTGCTTGTCGATGGCGGCCTCCTCCGCCCGGTTACTGATCCCACCAGATCGGAGTGGATTGCTCCGGGGGCCAAGCCGAAGCCGAGGCCACGCGACAGGGTACATCATGAGCTTCATGGCTTTCAACGAGCGCGGTCTCGGTCTACCGACGGACCAGGTTCATGCAGGCGCTCCCGCACTACTACTGGCATGGAGCTCCACAACTTCAACCCCAACTCCATCGCGCAGGCGGCCATCTTTGTCCCTGTCTATGAGGGGTACCTGGGCATTGCCCCCCACTAGGAGCTATGGCTCCACCTCTTTCAGGGTGGGGCTCACCACCAAGCCGACGAGCACCACGGGCATGCGGAAGGCGATGAGGGCCGGCGGCTACACTCTCCAAGTGCGCCAAGACTGGCAGCTCCTCTACATCCTGGCCTAGCTCATGTCGTCCAACCGCTGCTGGTACAATAGCTGGTTCTACCTCCGCAACGATGACGGCAGACTTCCCCCTACACTGGATGGGTCATGGAGAGCTAGCCGAAGAAGTGGAGGTATGGCGTCCTGGTGGTTGATCAGCCCAAGCTGCGGCCGCTCCTAGAGGGGCTGGAGAGGCTGTGCAGCCACGGCCTTACGCAGGTAGTGGTCGTGGCGATCTTCCACCGCCGGAGGGTGCTGCCGCTGATGGCTCGGCGGTAGCGCTTGTTTGACATGACACCAAATGAGCCAATTGAGGGCATACGGATGTCCGCCATCATCCTCTCTAACGAGGAGATTCTATGTCGGGTGAGAGAGATGGTGGAGGGGCGGCTGGGGAGCGATGGTTTGACCCCGTTCGCTATGCGCCCATCATGGGGGTACCTCTCTCTGGTAAGTCACGTGCCGCTGCGGCCCCCGAGGCCTCCTTGCTCCTCGCATTTTCCTGTTCTCTTATTTGTGTTCAACATTCTTGCAGGGGATGAGGGATGTGCGAGCCTCCCCGCCGCCCATTCTCGAGGACACAGAGCGGTGGGTGGTGAACCGAGCGCATGCCGAGGCACCGAAGAAGTGTAAGGACGCCGAGGAGGCCAGACACAAGAGGAAGAACCTTGAGCGCGAAGAGCTGGAGAAACATCACCGGCATCAGAGGCACGAGGGTCTCCCAGTGGAGCCATCTCCGTCACCATCGTTGTCGGATTCCTCGAGCGATGACGACGAGAGCGAGGCGGGGCGAGGTATCCTGGACCATCTCCCTGACATTAGGGGGACGACGTTCGGGGCATCAGCGAGCAGCCTGGTGTTTCTAGGGGGAGGAGGAGAGGATGCCTCGGGGCCAGCGATTGCCCACCTTGGGGCCAAGGCCGATGCGCCCAAGGCACGGGCGTTAGGGAAGCGCGCCGTCAGCCCGATGGGCTCGATGGCGGAGGTGGAGCAGGTGACGATGGGGGCAATGCAACCACCTTCGCAGAGGGTCGAGGGGGCGCCAGAGTCCGGCGAAGGCCGGCCGGCACCGGCGGACATGGAGGCCGTGCCACCGCCGCCGCCACCGCCGTTGCAGAGGAGGAGGGACGTAGTGCCAAAGCGGTTGTGTCCCCGTTCGAGGTGAGTGTTTTTTTCGGCGGAGTTGGCAGCATCTCCCATTCGTTCCTTGGGCATATGCTGACCTTGTGAGTGTTTTGCCTTCAGCCAGAAGCATTAGGCAGAAGCGCCCACCCTGGCACCATGTAAGGCGCTCAAGGTGAGCACCGGCTCCACCGCTCAATGGGTGGTGGAGGCGTAGGCCACCATACAGCGTGGTGCGGCATCGGCGAGGGCCGACCCAAAGGAGCCGATTGCCTAGGGAGAGAATACCGAGGTGGCCACGGAGCAAGCGGAGGAGGAGGAGCCCACACCCCGCGAGGCCGAGGCCCACGAGTCAAATGAAGCCGAGGCACCCTCAGTCGCTGAGGCCACCGAGGCCGAAGCCGAGGCCCTTAGGACTTCCGAGGCCCAGGCGACGGAGGCCGAGGCCCTTAGGGCTTCGAAGGCCAAAGTGGCGGGTGTCGAGGCTCCCCGTGCTACCGAGGTTGAGGCGGCGGAGGCCAGTTTGGGCATGGTGGAGCCGGCAGGCCAGGATGCGGAGATGGGGGCGGGGCAATCTTCAGTACCACCCCCAGTCCAAGACACATCGCCGTCGTAGGAGAGCGCCTAGGAAGCAGAGGTCCATTCGATCTCCTCCGATGATACTTCTCGGGGGAAGGAGGTTACAGATGCCGAGGCGGCCAGCACCACAGAGCAGCCAGCTCTGACTTCTGGCAAGGGAAGCTTGGCCCTCGTGTGGGTACAACCCGAGCCCCATGGGTGGGATCACCCGCATGTATTGTGGCAGAGCCGGGACAACCCTGAGGGGGAGCCTCTGTTTGCCCTCGAGGACGCGGCCGAGGGGGGCGCTAGGGCTCCTTTAAGCAATTTAGCCAGCTGGCGGAGCAGTCGCTGCGGACAGCGCTGTCCGTCATGGCCGACGATCTGCCTAGCGTTGCCCAGGTACACGCCTTCTTTTCTCGTGTGGTGTTGTCTTTTTCCCGAGTTTTCTCGCAGCGCTTGACGTCCGTTCTGCCTATCCAGGAGCTCGAGGCCCGGTCCCTCAAGAAGTCATTGTTCCTCCGGTGGGAGAGGGATGTCTGGGACCAGCTTCGGTAGCAGAAGGACTTGCTCACCCATGCCAACGAGCTTCTATCAGCGCGGAGCACGGAGGTGGAGGACCTCCGCCTTTGCTGTGTTGATATGAAGGCCGAGGCAGCCATGGCTTGGGAGCAGGCCACCCTTTTGACGGCGCGGATCAAGGAGCTAGAGGAGGAGCTGACCCGGGTGGCCGGTGAGCGGGACACCTTCAGGTCCTAGGCTGAAGAAATGATGGCTTCTGCCAAGGCCATCACTGGGCAGCTGGGGGCAGAGCAGGGCGCGCACCTACTGACGAAAGGCCCTTTGGCGGAGGCCCTCAAGGTGGCCGAGGCCTCTCGGGCCGAGGCTTTAGTCTGGAAGGGAAAGGCCGAGGGTGAGTCTTGTTCCCCTTGTTTTATTTGTTTTTCTTGCGTTTGACCCCTAACTCCCCGATGTGATGCAGAGCTGGAGAAGGAGGCTTCCAGGGCGGCCGAGGCCTCTCGGGTCGAGGACCAGCGCTAGAAAGAGAAAGCCGAGGGTGAGTCCCGTAGGCCTTCACCCCTGTTTGGCTTATTTTCTTTTGCGCTTAACCCCATCCTGCTTGTCCTAGCGCAGGGTTGGAGAAGGAGGTCTCCCGGGCAGCTGAGGCCTCTATTGAAGTGTAGGCGGTGCTCGAGGCCAAGATTGGGGAGCACAACGCGCTGCAGAGCACCGCGCATACCACCTACGAGGACCTGGAGGTCGAGGGGGTCGAGTCGGGCAGCTCCCTTGGGAGCCGCCTGATCGCGTTGAGTGACCAAGTGCGCGAGCAACTCCAGGGGGCATTGCACATGGGCGTCAAGTGTGCCCTGGCCATCGTCTCCTCGCACTATGTCGGCATCGATCTCGAGGCCATCTGCGACGGTTACGTCTTGGCCGACGATGACGAGGAGGCCGATGAGGAGGTCACGAAGCTGGTGGAGGTGGCTAAGGGCCCCAGCACGGCGCTGGCCAAGCTGTTCGAAGAGGAGGTGGTCCCTCCCACGCCGTCCACCGACGCTGGCGACCCTGAGCCTTGACCTAGGCCAAAGGGGCCATGTAAACAGATTAGGATTATTATCGTACCATGACGCTTGTGGCCGTTGAGGCCTTTTTTAAAGTACTTATGCATCTACGCTTTTTATTCGTTTTTTATTGTATTTCCGAGCCTCTGCCCTCTGTCTCGTCCCTGAACATATCTTTTGCAAAAAACTTCCTCAAAACCTAAGCTGCCCCTTAGGGAAAAGGTGGTGAGGGAGTGCCGTAGCCCGGAGGCGTAGGTCGTCTCGTGGCTCGGCCAGCCTTTTGGCCCTGAGACAGACTTTCAGTCCTTAGGTTTTTTACAATTGATTTGTCAGAGCGCGCTAGAGAGTTTGGCATAGAAATTTATTCGAAAAATAATTAAAAATGGTGCCTGGGACTTAGGGGGGTTCCCCCCTTCTAGCCCCCGAGGGAGGCTCGGTTCTGCAGAGGCAGAGCTGAGTCTTGTTCGAGCCCCGCGGTGGGCACCTCTATAGAGGCAGAGCCGAGTCTCCCTTGTAGCATTATCGTAACGCTGATCCCCCATCGATAGGTTCGGGGGGGGGGGGGGGTTCTCGAAAAATTAGAATAACTAAAGAGCGTGACGAGAGCGGTGGCCTGGGCGCCGCCTGCGCCTGGGCTGCTGGTGCATGGCATCGTCATCAGTTGGTGGGACTCTAGGTGTGAGGAGTACCATATCATACCCACATCCTAGAGACATAAACTCTAGGCTCCCAAACTAGATCACCGTGCCGAGATGCAGTGGTCGTACGGGGTCTGCCATCCGAAACTTGTTGGGATGACGAAGCTGATACACAGCAGGCCCCTACCTGGCGTGCCAACTATCGGTGTTTTGGACCGGCGGGCCCTCAACCAACTAGTGAAAATGTACCGCGTGCCCCTAATCCCGGATGGTGATGCAAAGAGACACAAGGTTTATACTGGTTCAGGCAATAGGTGCCCTACGTCTAGTCTGAGAGATCGATCTTGTATTCCTTGCACCGAAGTGCTTGTAGTAGGGGGTTACAAGCTGGGCAAGAGAGGGAGCTAGTTACAGGTCTCTGCATGGAGCGGCGTGGGCTGCTTGAGATGTTGATCTCAGGCAGCAAGGAAGTGTGCGTATTATAGAGTGTTGCACATTGCTTGCGCGTGTGTGTGTTTGAATCTCCGTATGTCTGTGCGTGCGTCTATGCGTGAGTTTATGAACCCATGAGCTCGTCTCCAGAAACGGCCCCGGTCACTCCCTTTTATAGTTGAAGGGGGGATAGGGGCGATACATGCGTTCGCTACGCGGCGTCTTGTGAACAGAGGTGGCGTGTCTGAGCCCTGTAGCTTGCCACTATGGCGGCATTGTCGACAGAGCGGTCTTGTCCTCGATGCACTAGAGCGACGCGCCAGTCATGCCCGATCCTATGCGACGTGGGAGCTCCAGTGATAGCTTGACGCAGGGCATGGCGGACGACGTGCCGGTCATTGTATGTCGACAGCATAGAGAGCCGAGGCTCAGTCGGTGCAGAGGCCGAACCATCGTCGTGGGCTCGGCGGGCGTGAATCCCGAGGCTGCCGAGACCCCGAAGCGGATGGCCGAGGCTCGGAGGGAGTAGTTGGTCCTGTACACTAATTCCGAGGCTATAGGTACCTGAACTTGACTCCCCACGCCGCACTGTCCTCGGAGCAGTTGGGGTTAGGCAGCACAGTGCAGCACGGGCGTAGGTCGTGGGCACAGCGCCGAGCACAGCGACCGGTAACCCCCGCCCCGTCTTGTCCCGGACGTCGTGGCGTTGATGTGACTCCCATCTCGTCGACCACTCCGCTGTACCGGGCCGTCGTTCGGCTGATGTCGCGGGAGTGGTTGGCCGCGTTAGTTAGGCGTGACGTCCCGATCGAGGCGGCGGTGACGGGGTGGCTGCCGAGCCGGCCTCGAGCGAGGCGGAGAATCGGTACCTCGTCCGAGGCCTTACGTGCAGGGCCTCGAGCGAGACGGAGAATCGGTACCCCGTCCGAGGCCTTACGTGAGGGGCCTCAGGCGGGTCGGAGAATCAGTACCCCGTCCAAGGCCTGGCGGGAGGGGCCTCGGGCGAGTCGGAGAATCAGTACTCCGTCCGAGGCCTTACGTGCAGGGCCTCGAGCAAGACGGAGAATCGGTACCCCGTCCGAGGCCTGGCGGGAGGGGCCTCGGGCGAGTCGGAGAATCGGTACCCCGTCCGAGGCCTTACGTGCGGGGCCTCGAGCGAGACGGAGAATCGGTACCCCGTCCGAGGCCTTACGGTTTCATTTTGGGCCGAGCCCGCTTCGGGTAGGTCTGGATTTGTTCGAGGTGGGCCGGGCGGCCCAGCTGAGCTTCGGATAAAGTGGGGGTTTGCCAGTAGTTGTCTCTTGGTTTCGATTTTTACAGGGTCTAAGCGATTTTTTCGGTTTTTGCTTAGGGGACCCCTTTTTATGGTACCCGACAAAACAAAAACCGACAGTGTTGGTGGAAATGAACTCTACCGGGTGGTCTTATGAATCGGCAGTGTTGGTGGAACTGAACTCTACCGGTTGTGTAAAGAACCGGCAGTGAAGTTGAAGAACACTGCCGGTTTGGTTGTGCTGGTTCAAAATCCGACAGTGATCGGATATTTTGAACCGACAGTAAAGTGCAATTCTGGCGTAGTGTCAGTCTTCTTACCGCTGGATTTGTTCATGGTTCAGGCTTCGCACCATGGCGCAAACTCTTCGTCTTTAACAGCTCTCGGATTTGATAGAGTTAACGTTCAAATTTTCAAAAATAGAGTTACGGCTCCTCTGGTTCTCTTACTGGTGAGAGGGATCAAGGACAGGATCGCATGATAACTTATCAGTTTGTCACGGTGTGACAAGGTGACCATGGCTCTAGAGGTTTGGTCGAGATGAGGATTTCGGATGGCGATTGCGGTGTATCATCAATGATTATGTATCGAATTAGGTGCGCCAAAATCGCCAATGAGAATGATATAATTAGAAAGTGGCGGGGTGTCTCTGCTGATCCATTGTTGTAGACGAGGAAGAGAAGAGCAGTGTGGTTGAGGACTTGTATGCTCTTCGGAGGGCGATAGATGTAACTTGAAAGAAGAGTGGTTATTGGGTCTAGATTTTACCCGTTGAAAGAAGTGATTTTGTCTTAAAATGCATGTGAACAACTGATACTTCGACGCTTTCAAATATAAACTAATAGAATAACACATCAGGTTGATGAATTTAATTAGTATGACCTGAACAACTATATCTATTAAGAAGAACAAGATAGATAAGCCAATGTATATTGTATTGTATCATTGGGTTTGTTATGGAAAGTATATTCAATGCAGATAAGGGAAATGTATATTGTACTGTATACTCCCTCGGTCTTGAAATATAAGGTATCCAAACAAGTTTTAGATAAAAAGGAGTCTAGTAAAATACCATCTACCTTCACTAATTAGGACTGAGGGATTAGTTCAGTTGTTATTTTCCTTTATTTACTGGTTGTTTGTTTAGTTGAAACCAAATTTAAAAGGAAACTCAGTATTTGCTAGAAAAAAGACAAAGAAGAGGAATGATTGATGGCCTAGAATACCTTATACTATTTGGTACAAATTTTGACCAATGGATCACTTATATTTCAGGACAAAGGGATATCATTGGATTTGTTATGAAAAGTATGTATATTCATAGTTACTAAATTTGCATGTTTTGACTAAATAGCGTGGGGCATACATTTGTGAACGCAGGACTTAACATATATATATTTCCAATGCAACCATACAATCGAGTAGCCGAGCCATGAGGCATTTATTGTTTTTAAGACACCACAATATTTTTCCCAACTTGCACATTAGGGCAGCTCTGACAATTGGCTTTTAAGCTAGCTTTAAGTATTTTTCTCATATTTTAATAGAAGAGAGAAAAAAAGTTAGCTCTTAATCAAGAGCTAAGCTCTTGCACAGATTTCAAGGTTATGTGAGTGTCATGTGGGTCCATCCATGCTAAGAGCTATGTGCTAAAAGTTAACTCTATTGGAGATGTTGGCTTAGATCTAGTAATTAGCTCTAACCATTACGGGTGCCCTTATTGGCCTTCACTTGGAGACTTCTTTCCAATTCTTCTTTTTCTTCCCCCTCTCCCTGCTCTTTTGAAACATATGTACTCCCTATGTCTTTGAAATAAATTGATTCTTAGAGTTATCTTAAATCAAGCTTTTTTATGTTTGATCGAATATTATAGGAAAAAAGACGAATATTTGTGACACAAAATAAGCACATTATGAAAATATAGCTTATGTGTGTATCTGATTATAGTAATTTGGTGTCATAAATCTTCGACATTTTTTTCTACAAATTTAGTTAAACTTAAAAAATTGACTTAAGACAACTGTACAAATTGATATATCCAGAGTGATGGAGTAGCTACTTTGAAAGACAGGAGTTAGTAAAATATTCATTTTACCTCAAAATATGGAAGGATAGCGTTCACGAGGAAATCAATCTTCACTTATTATGTGAGAATTGACTGTTTACCTGTGCAATTCACGAGGAGCTCTCAGGTGCTTTCGGCCTACGCACGTGTGTGATGAGTGCATCTGTACCTTTTGCAAAAGAAAACGGGGGACAACTCCAACGGTAAAAGCAGGCCGCTAGTTGCCCCAACCTCCGACCCCATGGCCCTGTTTGGATCGGTTAAAGTTAGTTTGGGTTAGTTGGAGCTCAACTAACTCTAAAGTAGCCAAATAGGAGGACTAGAGTGGGTTATTTGCAACTAGCCCACCCTAAAAAACTATCCCCCAAAGAGGTGATTATTTGGGCTAGTTGGGGGCTATTTGAGGTGGGGTCCACTGTTTTCTCTCTACTTTCACCCGCACCAATGATTTGGAAAGCACATTTATTATCATTTTAACCCTTATATCTAAACATCTCTTAGGCTAGAGTTAGTTCAGGGCTAGTCCTAAGCTAGAAACTAATTCTAACCTCTAGCTGTGCTAGAGTATCCAAACAGGGCCCATGACGGCATACTTCCGCTTCCGCGCAAGTTTTCTCCCAGTAAAAAAAAGCTTCCAGAACGAATGCACAAGCACGTACAGAGTACACACACTTGCCTCCTACGGAGTACTTGCTACATTCTGGACGAAATCCTAGGACGGCAGGTGCAGCCAGTTGGCATATTCGTTGGCGGGTTTCTATGCTAATAAGTCTGGTTGGTGTTAGTTTATGAGAAGAAAACACTATTGACTGATTGATAAGCCCTGGCTAAATTCAACAAGCGAACAGGCTGAATGAGATATAAGTTTTCATACGTTGGGTAGGTGCATGCCGTAAACCAAAGCAAGCCAACCCTGGGAGCTCAGCCGACACCCTCATGTGTGCGGCGCGGTGCCAACCACGTATTGGACCATCTCCTCCTTGCAGTGACAACCGGTCCAAAAGGGCAAAAAAAACCCTCATAAATTGCGAGCGATGGATGGATAGATGAACACGCCATGGCGCCATGGGATGCACTGGAGCCTGCCAAGCTGCCACACATTACTCTGGTGACTCTACGCAGCTGCATGAACGGCCTATCGTCCCTCGGTCCCCTGGAAATTTCTTTCCCACGCAACATGCTCCCCTTCAATCCGGCGGCTCCGGAATGATGCAGCGCAGAATTCATGGTGGAATCCCAAGATTGAACTCCGGAGCATGTAGTTCAGCTGGCCGGTATTATTCTAGTCGTGCAACATTTTCACGTCAGAAAATCTGATAGGTACGAAGCGAAAAATAAATGTGTGTGCATATGTACAGTATATATAATAGCATGACCGCGTATAATAAAATTTCCAAAAACAAAAACTTATACACATATCCACATTATATTGTAAAAACACATCGTCGTGTTTGTTTTCCTCCTTTCCAAGCTTTTCTATGTATAAGGCGTTTCATATTTTTTTTCACACAAATGTAAGGCTTTGTTTGGATTACATGGTTTAAGGCTCTAAATGCATGGTCTAAAATTAAAATGTTGTCTAAAGTTTAGCTAAACTCATGGTAAAAAAAAGCTATTAGTTCAAAACTACGCAAGTGAGCTAAATATGCATTGCAGTTTTTGTACCGTACCAGACGTTTGGCTGGGCACATTTAACTTTACCCCTACGTACCCAGCAATACACTCTGGTGAGAGGAAATCATGCACCGTGCACAACACATGTGCCGCACCATTGACGCCAACCGCCTCACCAAAACAGCCTATAATGGCCTATAAAACCTCATTTACGCAGCTCACAGGACTTGCACCTCCTCCTCCATCCCCTCGTGCTAGTACGTATCCACCTCGCCACCTCCGTCCCTCGCTCTAAGATGGCCACCACCACAAGGTGTAGTCGTAGCAGCAGCAACGTGCCACCTGGCTTGGCCCTACCATGCTTGCTGCTGCTGCATGCTCGCCGGCGTCTCCAACGGCCAGCTCCAGGTGGGGTTCTACTCCAACTCCTGCCCAGGCGCCGAGTCCACCGTCGCGTCCGTCGTTCGACAGTCCGGGTCCGCCGACCCCACCATCCTCCCGGCGCTCATCCGGCTCCAGTTCCACGACTGCTTCGTCCGCGGGTGCGACGCGTCGGTGCTCATCAAGGGCGGCAGCAACAACGCCGAGGTGGACAACAGCAAGCACCAGGGCCTCCGCGGCGTGGAGATCATCGAGGGCGCCAAGACGCAGCTCGAGGCCCAGTGCCCCGGCGTCGTCTCCTGCGCCGACATCGTCGTCCTCGCCGCCCGAGACGCCATCGCCTTCGTACGTACTACCACTGCCAGTACCACCTGTGGATAAATATATATGTGCACATTGATAACTGGGATCTGACCGACCGACGTGAACACACTTGCGTGACGACGACGACGGCGTGCAGACCGGCGGGCCGTCGTTCGACGTGCCGACGGGGCGGCTCGACGGGAAGGTGTCCAACCTGCGGGACGCCGACGCGCTGCCGGACGTGCACGACGGGATCGAGGCGCTCCGCTCCAAGTTCCGCGCCAACGGCCTCGACGAGAAGGACCTCGTCCTCCTCACCGGTACGCACGCATGCATCTCGCTCTCTTTTCTTGCACGCATGGACGATGGACGTGCGAACTGAACACACGTGCATATATGATGCAATATATGATGATGCAGCTGCGCACACGGTGGGCACGACGGCGTGCTTCTTCCTCCAGGACCGGCTGTACAACTTCCCGCTGCCCGGCGGCGGCCGGGGCTCGGACCCGACCATCCCGCCGGGGTTCCTGTCGGAGCTCAAGTCGCGGTGCGCGCCGGGGGACTTCAACACGCGGCTGGCGCTGGACCGCGGCAGCGAGGGCGTCTTCGATACCTCCATCCTCCGCAACATCCGCAACGGTTTCTCCGTCATCGGCTCCGACGCCGCGCTCTACAACGACACGGCCACCGTCGACGTCGTCGACTCATACTCCGGCCTGCTCAGCAACTTCTTCGGGCCCTACTTCCTGCAGGATTTCGCGGACGCCATGGTCCGCATGGGCCGCATCAGCGTGGTCACCGGCAGGAAGCAGGGCGAGGTCAGGAAGGTCTGCTCCAAGTTCAACTGACTCATCCCGCTCCCACCAATGCAATTGCAAGCGTACCACACCGGTCCATCCGTCCATAGATCCCTTCATTCATTGCAGACAGCTAGCAGGCCGGCCCATCCATGGTTGGACAGCACGGTGGGGTTTGGTTGCCTGCTTTCATGGCAGTGTTCTCTCTTCATCAATTCGTTCCATTCATCAGTAGTACGTACATCGTGTAGATCTCATCTCGTCTCGTCTCACTGGGCAAAGGGAAATTCTAGTGCCTCAGCTGTATCGACAAAACGAAAACTGCACAGGATTTTGAAAAGCAATTTGTTTAGCTTTAAGATCTGTGCAGTTTTCCTTTTGATGCGGTATATGTAGCTAGGCTGTGGAGTGGCAGAGGGAACATATATATAGGGTATTATTATTATAACATAAACTATTTGGCCATGTGTTTATATAGAAATTACTATATAAGTCGATATATGTGTTAGTCATTTGTTGTTCGGCTTTGGAAATTCTTTTGGTGTCGTGTCGACTGTAGCTGTAAAAAAAAAAGGTGTTGGTTTCTATATATTGCAAGAGGTGTCAAGTATTGTGACGATTATTCCTCTGCTTAATTAAAAATGTATTTTTTTTGCGAGCTGATTGTCACTGAACATCATTGCGCAATTATTTTTTCTTGTACTGCAGAAGATACTGTACATCATTGTATACAATTATACAAGTACTACGCGCCCCCCAAGTATTTATTCATCTATACTGACAGATGATAGAGTCAGAAATACAGGTTGTATTCTTACGAAAAATAATACTCCCTTTGTTCTAATTTGTAGGTTGTTTTGCTATTTCTATGAGCATTAATTTTCCTATGTATATAGACATATCTAGAAAAACCAAAACGGCCTGTAATTTGGGACAGAGTGTGGTAATTGAGGAGTAATGCACTTCTAAATATTTGATGGCGAAGTTTGATGGTGCAACTGTAAACAAGACCAGCATTTATGTGGTTTCCAATTTCCAAGCTATGCATGTTGACTCTACTACGCCAGAGCTGAAAAATGAGCTGCAGCACAGATGTACCAATCTTATTCTCACTCAACACCGCACCATTCTCCTTCCAGAGATGCCATGAAGAAACTTTTTGCAGAATTTCTCTTGTTTGCATGCCCAGTTATGGATGGTTGGCGAGCACAAGCTGGCAAGAGCTTTATTGCATTGGACTTGTTTTTATTGGGGAAAAGGACTACTACTCTGCATGAGGAGTGTAGCGAAGCACCAGCATGCAACTGCAAAGTTGTATAGCATTCATGGCATTTTCCAGCTTCTAGATCTGGTGTGTCTGCCTGAGCCTGTCTGGCTTCTGAGGTTGCATTTTGTTTTCGCCAAGATTTGAACAATGGTACTTTGATTTTGGCTTTTAGTAGTGTAATGGCAGGAGCTAGCTTAAGTTTATGGTTTTGTAGTGGCAGGAGCTAGCTTAAGTTACACCTATATAGGTATATAAAAGTTTACTGGATTGAAGGTACAGTTTTGCAAGTTTAAGTTTATGGTTCAAATTCTTTCCAGGGATGGTACCAAATTTTGCGTGCTACTTGGCACGACTAATGTTTCCAATAGAACTGGATGAATCAGACACGCGTTACATGGTCCATGATGGGTAACCTGTCAGATACTATCACAAGGATCTCGAGGACGGTGGTGACCACATTACCTTTGGTCGGGGAACTTGCAGTGCCTGCCGGATTAATGGTCCAATCTTCAGTGGCATTTAACTTATCTAGAGATTTTTGTATTTTCTTTTAGAAAGAAAAAGAAGAGACAATTCTTTACTTCGAGCATTTGGCAGAGCTTCAGATTCTCGTAGAAACATTTCAGACTTATGTTTTCTAAAAAAACATTTCTCATTTGGCTAGCTCATAAGATTCTTCAAACTAGAACTACAATTAGGAGTGTCGGTTATATGAACCCTACAGAAAAACCCACTACGGGTAGGATAGGTCGAGGCAGTCGAATATAAGGCCCAACCCAGGTGGGGTTCATCATCGATGTGGAGTACAAGTTACTGGCCGAGACTTTGATGCCAAGATATATGCCTAGAACAACTAATTCTATCCGATTGATTTCTCTATAATCGATTAGAAAAACATGTATATCAACCGAATGTGATCTAATCTATAACTCTACCTCCCGCACTATATAAGGTGAGGCAAGGAGCCCCCATTTGGTACCTTACAACTTCTCTACATACTAGTCAATTAGGCTCCCATAGCCATCAACGTCCCTTGTAAACCTTGAGCATATGAGATAACAGATATACTCTCCACTCGACGTAGGAAACATCACACCTAAACACATATGAATCTATGTTCCATGTGCTACCCACCAAATTCCGTGCGCATGATCCCTGATCTTCATTGCCAGGGTTCATACTTCCGACAGTTGATGCACTATGTAGGGGCCTTCTTGCGTAGATCTATTTTCATTGCATTTCATATGGAGATCATCTTCAATTTCGACAACTACGACAAGCTTCACACATGCAATGAGATCACCTTTGGCAGCCTGGACTTCGTCGCAGATCGCCTCAGGAACCTGCACCTATAGGACCCCGAACCCGTCATGTAGGGGAGGAGCCCCCTTCCATCTAGATGTTCCACGCAGAGCTTGAGGATGTTGTGGCCGCTGGTGCACCCGTGTTGGCCCGTCACATGGACCTTCATGCTTAGTGCTTCTTCATCAACTTTGGTCGCAAACACATCCTTGATCGGGGCATCAACTTCCTATGGGGATCCATCGACTAGGCTCCCAATGCAGGATAGAAGGATCTAACATGCAATATCGTTGTCGATTTCTCAATCAGCCTGAGGAATGTCGCGGCTGCATACCAGCGTGCGCTTCAATAGTCTATGGCCGCGTCTCATGGCGCTCGCACCATCGGCTTCAAAGACGAAGATAAAGGACACCATGATGATGATGGGAATCTCAATGATGCTGTAGATTCATCGCAATGGCAAGTCTCGAAGACTATGATGACATCAACATGGATTTTGAGATCCAGAGCATGACAACCGCTGAGATAGATGCATACGATTTCGTTTGCTATCTTAGATGATGACGACACTCATAATTAGGATGACTATCCCTCGAGAAGGGAATGCTATATGGCTGACTCCGAGCAACCGAGGGACCTGCACACTACAGCTGCAAACGGTAGAGCAAGATCACATGCCAGACTCCTTCAACGAAGTCGGGGCAACAGAACATTACAATACCAATGAGAAAATGTGCGATCAACTCGTGCATCAGCTTGATGCACTAGCAGACAAAAACGATCACCTTCGATGCAGACAACAAGCTCTCAAAGAGCAACTCTATATGGACTGAAAGGCCGATGGTGAAGAGCTTCATGTACATCCACATTGCAAGCCTGAATCTAGCAGCAACAATGCAAATCATGCACATCAAGCTTGATAGGATCTAGATGGCTAGAGAGGTGAATAGCTTATAAAAATTTTCTACAAAACACAATTGAAAAGACCTAGGATGCCGCCTAGAGGAGGGGTGAATAGGATTTTCTATAAATTAACACCTTTAAAAGCAGAAACGATTTAGTAATGGGAGTTTCCGAGTGGAAACTCCAAATTAGAGTAATACAACCCCTCATAAGTTAGCAAACGAGTAAATAAACAATATTAAATAATCCTAGGAGCCTAGAACCTGCAACACAAGAGATTAGAACATGGATCAAATAAATTAAGCACTGAGCTCTAATACCAGACTGTGCCTGGTAGGTATACCAGACGTGTCTGGTATACACGTGTTCTGCAGAACAGCCCCAGACTTGCTCCTTTTTATTTCAATCTTCAGACCAACCTGTAGGCACCCACTAAAGATAGTGCCACACATAGGTAACCTGCACAAGAGCTAGACCAACACAAATATCAAATAAAATTCAAATTGAGACACTATATTTGTTTTACCAAGGTTCAAACTTCGTTGAGTCCTACTCTCCATTGAGGGGCTGCGGGTGACCCAGCGAAGGTCAGCCCTAGAGGGTACCACGAAGGTCACTCTAGTCAGAGTCTTTTCCAACTCCTTTTCCTCCTTCCACTAGATGATTCCTTCCCTTGCGGTGGCAGAATCGACCATTACAGACTTTTCGAGGCAACCACAATCTCTCGGGTGCTCTCCGACGATGCACTGAAATAGATAATATGCACAAGTGCTCAAGTGGTGGCTTGCTCTCTTTTTCGAATTCTCTCTCAACCCATAAATGGATTTTGCAATTTGGATCACACACTCACTAAGAGAGGGTTCGGAGAGTTGACAAGGCTCAAAAACGTGTATTGCAACCAGCAAAAACAGCAACCTCCAAAGGTGGAGGCTAAGGGGAATTTAAAGCCCCTTTGAAAAACTAGCCGTTATGTAGCCGTTGCTATACCGAACATGTCCTGGGATGAATGCCGGACATGTCTAGTATGACTTGCATTGCGCCAACAGGTAACTGAGTTAAAGTATGCGAGGTGTCAGAACTCCCGACGCTTACTAGGACTTTTGACTGCCGGAACTCCCGACCAACTCAAGTCGGAACTCCCGACCCTCGGCTTGTTTGAAAACTAGCCGTTGGGCTCTGGCCTACTATACCGGACACATGCAGTATCATACCAGGCACAGTCCAGTGTGACCAGGCAGTCAACTCTCAAAGTCAGTTAAGCGCGAGACGTCAAAACTCCCAATGATTGTCAGAACTCCCGACCGTCGAAACTCTCGACGAACCAACCCGAGAACACCAAGAATTTTATCATGGCTGGGCAAATACCGGACACGTCCGGTATTGCCAGATCAGCAAAAAATAAGTTAGCTCTTTTGTCTCTCAAACACTCAAAACACATATGGGTTGGCATGAGCACTTATGAATAATCATCTATGAACATGATGCATCCCTCTTAATAGTATGGTGTCCCTATAAACTCAAGATTAGAAGGAAAAACGAGATTATACCTGCTTGAGTTGATTTCTTTCGAATTGATGCCGTCTCTTTCAATCTTCATCAAGTGAGGGTGCCAACATGTTCGATATTGATCTTTTCACTTGAGCATAGTCATCTTGAGCACGTGACTTGATTCCATTCATCAAACATAGATAACCCCAAATGTATCAAGTCACTTCCAACAATCAATCTAATAATGATTTGATCCTCTACATCAATATGACCGTCATAGCTTGATTAGTACCTCAACTAAATGCAAGTACTTCATTCTTCACCCTAGCTAGGTTCTTTGGCCGCCAAGCCGTCGCTTGCCCTTCACCCTTGCTTAGTACCTCGAAGCCTTTCCTTGCTATTTTCACCATCTCAAACAATCAAGTCACATCTTGTGTTGAATCATACAATGAATTCCATAGAACACCATCTTCATCAATCATTAAAATCCCACAATAAATAAGCCTTTACATGAATTTCGTTTGCATTGTTGTCTTATGCTTGAACTAGATTGTTTATACAACAACACATCATTTTGGCTTTATATTTGAACTCAAGTGTATGTGAGACTTTAAATTTCCTGTTTCACACTTAGCAAACATGTTAGACCTTTAATCGCACTGTCATTCAATCATCCAAAACCCACTAAGGGGCTAGTTGTACTTTCAATCTCCCTCTTTTTGGTGTTTGATGACAACCCGATTAAAGCTTACAAAAAATATAAAATTTAGGCTTTTGGGTTCAATGGTTTATGGAAGGCTCCCCATAATATGTGCAATATGAATTGAATCCACAAATGACCTCAAATGTCGATTTGCACATACTAAAACACATAGGAGACTTCCCCTAAATCATTGCATCCGTGGGGTGCACATGTGTGTGACGAAATAAAAATCGTGATGCATATGACATGATATATCACATAAGAATAAATAGAAAGCATCACACCATATATTTTCAATCTAAAACATGCATGGTCCTTATAAAAGTAAATACATCATATATATCACACACATAACACTCATCACAAAGATTTCTCAAGTCCACAAGCCACTAATATAAACAAAGATCATGTCTCATGAGATACATAGATAAAGCTCAAAGTCTCAACTCTCACAAGATATAACAAGGAAGATACCACTTGAAAAGACTACAGCTTGCAGTACATATATTTAGGTACAAAAGATAAACTCATAAAGCACAACCCTAAAGCTTTAATCACAAATTCTCCCCCTTTAGTCATTCATCACCATAAAAGGTTTGACAAAAAGAACTAAGCACAAAAAGGGGTTGCAAGCTACATCTGATCACTAAGATCACTCATCATCATCATCATCTCTGTCTCTGCCTTCTCCATCATCATCTGAGCAGTGGAGCACTAGGTGGGCAAGAAGAACTCTGACCTAGGGCACCAAGACCTCCATAGAACCCCTGACCACCAAAGCCATAGTCACTGGTCGAGTACCCGGGGCCACTACCAAACGTATCCTGCCTAGAAAGCAGAACCAAACTCCTCTCCAGCACTAGGACTGTGGTTGCTACTATGCCTGCTCCTGAATTTGCTGCTGAGCCTACCTGACGCTGAAAGAACTCATCAAACTATCTATCGTACCTGGCCTCCTCCTCCTCCTCCGTCTCATGCTCACTGGCTACCTCATTTGATATTGAAGACCTAGGAGGCTCAAGTAGTAGCAATCTACTTTAGAGTCCTGAGTGTCCTTCCTCCTAGTCTTCCTCTCCTTCTATTGCCTAACCTATATGTCTCTGCACATTCCAAACTTTGGAGCTGAAAACCCTATGGATAGGTGAAGGAGGACTACCATGACGTGAAGTAGAACGAGAGTGAGAACCACATGGTGGAGGGGAAGCTCCTCTTGCTGCTACACCACCTGTAGTTGCATCTGCCTCTACTACTACTGCTGCTACTCCTAGACCAGCTAGAGGTACTCCAATCTCAGGCAGATCTACATCTATCTTTCAGGGCCTTATGAATTTTGTCATAATCAAAAGTGTGCCCTTTCACCTTGCTCAATCATATGCATTATATATGGAGCAAAACCATAGCCCTTGAGGGGCCTCTCACCAATGCTCCTGAATCTCGCACCAAATGAAGTCGAAGACACTTGAAGGGTCATGTATCTGGTGCCATCCTATGGAGTAGGTTCCTAGAATAGTCTACAATGTTGCCCTTATCTCCACCCTTGCAGTCAATAGTCTTCCTAAACATCCTGTTCAGGTATCTATAGGTAGGGTGAAGACCTAGAACCTTCCCCACTGCTCCTCTCTCACCCCCTAGTAGATACATGTAGGTGAGCTGCTCTGGAAGTAGCACCTGCTCAGTGTGAATCCTATCTCTCTGAAGATCCTCCTCTGAGAAGCCAAGTAGAGCTACAAAGGCATCATAATCCACACTATACCACTGGCCCTCAAGCATCTAGTGCATACGCCTCTCATCCTCCTCAACATATAGGGTGGCATAGAACTGAGCTATCACCTCTGTGTTCTAGTCATGCTAGAACTCCATGATCTCATACACCCATGTATGCTCACAAATGGCAATAGCATGATCGATGGAGGACTTCTGCAATTCTCTGACATACTAGTCAGTCAATCCACTAAGATCTGGCAATCACCGGGTTTCTAGTGAGGATCACACTAGTGTAGAAGTCCATATGAAACATAGTGTGAAAGCGGTGATTGTACTGAATCCTCTACAAACCTCTAGGATCTATCCTCCTCTAATCCCTAGCCCTCTTGGTCATACCCTTACCATGATAATCAACTCTAGCAATATAGTTGGGTAAGACTAGAGCATGTACCTCAAGAAGACCAAAGTGCATACCAGGAGCGGGCTGCCCTGGCTAAGGTGGGTACTGCACTGGAGGTACTGTCTGCTCCTCTTCAATTTCTTGCTCATCATCTGAAGCTGCCACTATCTGAGCCTCTGTCAGTGCTCTTCCTCTTTCTATCTCTAGGCTCCACTATGTATTCATCAGTTTCATCATCAGAAGAAGAGGGGCTGCTATCACCATCACCTCTCTCTCTCTGTACTATGGAACACCACTAGTAGCTCTAGAGGGTCTCCTGCTGCTGCCCTACTTCTGCTGACTGAATCTGGGATGCAAGTCCTGCCTTGCCTTCTTGTATTTCTCAAACACAGGCCTATCGTGCTGAGCCTTAGACCGAGGCTCGAGCCTACCATCCTTGTGTCTCCCCATCTCTGCTACCCTTTATCCAAAATGATTTGCAAAGAATCTTAGATACATGCCCAAACAATATTACTTATATCATCATCTATATATATACAATTATTTATCCATAATGTCGCAATCACCTATCCCATCCATGGTCAAGGTTTGTAAAATTAATTTAGACAAACAACCATACATATAGAGACAATAATCAGTGAGTATTGAGTTGAGGCTGCAGCTGAACCTGCACTGTTGGCTCATACCGGATGCATCCGGTATGAATACTGGACATGTCCGGTATGCGCATGCACAGCAGCCCAAGCAGGGGCCTTGACATCGATCTCAATCAATCCATTCCAAAATTTGTGGGCAGCTTCCTCGGCAACAATACTTTGCTTCTACCAAAAGGATTTGAAAATGATGCACTATCCAATAGATCGGACGGGTTTCGGGATTTGAAATACCTAGGGTGGAGACCATCGAAATCGATCTCAAATCCACGAAGCTGTCCTCGGAATCTTGATGTGGGAAACCTTCAATCCTTATCACATCCTTGCCTTCTCCTTCTTCTTTCTTTCTTGCTTTGACGGGTAATGGCGCAAAGTGGCGGTGGCTACTAGGTGTTCTGCTTGCTGCTGTGGAGGCTGGTGAGGCACGTGGTAGGGGAAGAGGTAGAAGAGTGCGACGCAGAGGTAACATAGTGGCAAGGGCACGACGATGGTGTGGAGTGTGGGCGAGGGAGAGAGCGAGCGGTGGCAGTGACGGTTGAGACAGAATGAATGAAATGTGCCTCGGACCTAGGCCGAAAGGGTATTTGACCTAGCTCTCCTGCAGATACCGGACACGTCTAATATTTGTGGGACCAGTCCAACTTGTTTCAAATTTCATTCACTTGATTTCAATCCCCTTCTCTATCATTTTTTGATCCAAAACATATTTGTCCTTGATCCAAATAAGGTGTAACTACTTTTCTTATCCAAATGCCATGAATTGTTTTTTTTCCCAAATATTTGGCATATTTATGATTTTGAAAAAATTGAGAGAGATTTAGAGAGACATAGGAGTTTATCGACTTGAGAGGGTCATACCACTTGTAATTAGTCAAGCAAGCAACCAATGGGAGCAATAATCACAAATGGCATGACTTAGGTCGCAAAGACCAAGAACCAAATAGGTTTTCCAAAATCACACCACCTATGCATTCTATTAAGGAATTTTGAACAACATCTATCCTATGTCACACAAATGCTCACTCTAGCATATAAAGGGCCTTAGATGCACTTACAATGCATGTATGTAAATACATACCTTTACCTTGAGCAAACAAGAATTCCACTAAGAAGATACATAGCATGATAATCTTTATGTTGTCCTTAATTGCCAAATAATCATGCTAGATACGAAATCAATTTTCATCCAAAGGACTACAAGGATTGCTAGATAAATTTGTTAGTCCACAAAGGTGCAAAATAAAAACTGAGCTCCCCTTAAATAAGTGCCTCAAGTAATTTGAATGACTTTCAACAAGCACTTTATTCTATTAAGAATTGTGGGAGTCAATTTTCTATTTTGACCAACACGAAGTAATAATGTCCATATTTAGAATTGAGTTCAAGAGATGCTCACAATCGACTTAGATTTGATAAATCACAAGCTTCTGAGTAAGTTAAGGATATATGAAAATATATGGATCAAAGACTCAGTTGCAATCCAATCAGTGTTCTGGTTCCTACAATACCGTACACGTCCGATGGGTATATCGAACACGTCCGGCATACGCAGAACAGAAACATTTTCTTTCTTTCCCTAGCCATATCGGACACGTCCGATAGGTGCAGGACAAAGACAATCGATCCGCTGCTTGTGATTCTTCGTTTAGGTCTAGTATTTCTTGTATACCTGCATCTCAACAAATGAACTGCTCTACTAGAGAGCCATTAAAAGCACCATATGGCAAAATAAAATACTTTTCAATTGAATCTAATTAGCCACTTTCAATATTTCACAAATAGACCTATTTGTGAGCCATTGAGCACAAAATATACAAAGTGGCTATCCTATAAGGTTTAGGTACTTGTTACCAATGATGAGGTGAAGTAGATGATATATTCATTAAATTATTTTCAGGTCAACCATATAGGAGATTATGATATGAATTGATTGATAGATTGAGTGAATATTTTCAATTTGCTTGCTCAACCACCCCAAAGCCTTCATCTCATCACCAAGTATCTACATCATTAACCTAAGCACACTTTGGTACCCAACTCTTGTTGGGTGCTTTTGGGTTAGTCAATAAGTGCTTAGGTACCCAAATGGCTTTAGTACTAGTTTGTGGTGAACACATCACCTTACTAGTGCTAACTCCATTTATGGTCTTCCTAAGTATATCATTATAAACAAATGTGTTCGGCTTAGGAGTGTTACCATTTGGGCATTCATAGCTTAGATGCCCCTTTCTTCTACAAGCATAGCATATGTGGCCTTTGTTTGCTCTATGCTTGTTTTGCTTGTATGGACATCTATCAACCTTGTGGCCCATCTCATTGCATCCATAGCATCTTCTTGTTGCAACTTGGGATTCTTTCTTGCCTCTTTGTACATTGGGCATTTCTTGATAGGATACCCAATTTTTTGCACATGAGACAAGGGCTTTGTCCATCACTTTTCTTTTAGTTGACCAACTTGTTTGAGGCCTTTTGTTCGGTCGCTTCACACTTGTCGGCCCAACTCTTATGTGGACACATAGCCCACTCATGTCCATATAATTCCACAACCATAGCATAACCTTTTTCCATGTTTCTTGCTCTTGGTTGTGTTGGCCTTGCTTGAAAGGTGATTCTTTTGTTGGGCTTTGGAGGAAGCAACATTTGAACCCTTCTCAAGCTTCTTCACCATGTTATCATGGTTATCTTGAGAAGGTTGTGCTTTCTCCTTACTCTTCAACCGAATCACATCTTTCTTTAATCTTTCCACCTCTTCTTTGAGCTCTATGTTTTCTATGAGATTTAGCTCAATCGAAGATTGGCTTGCTTGAGGAGCACACTTATTAGTACAAGAAATATTTAATTGAGATGGTGTACTAGTGAGTGAATGTGTGAGAGGTTGAGAAAATTTTACCAATGTGATCTGTAACAAAACCTGTCCAAATTATAAGAGCACAAGTACAAAAACGATCACCGAAACGATCAAATTCTCACTACTTGAGCCCATATAATTCTGGTAGTCCATCAAAATCACGAAGGATTTCAAACCAACTTGCATACAACCAAGATCGTACAATTCAACATCACACATCACACATTACAACATTTCACAAACAGTTCACAGATAGATTACAACACTTTGGAGTCATAGTTATTACAAACCAAGTCTTGCAAAGTAGCGGAAGCAAATAGTTTTACTCACACACACGAGTTCAAATACAAGTACCTAGCTCGCCGATCACATCCCACAAAAGCATTCAGATAAGATAAACAGAGATCATGCCCAGTGATCTAGTCTTCGTCACCCGCAGGGTGGAGACAGTACTTACAGAAGCCCTGATAAAGAAGGTCATCTACAACAAGAGGGAATAAACCCTGAGTATGAGAATGTACTCAGCTAGACTTACCAATCGGAAACCAAAAATAAATGACACCAAGGATCATGTATAGCTTAATTTAGTGGATCTGGCTTACACTTTCTTTTTGCGGAAAAGCATAAGTAATAATGGTCAACTTTTAACCTGAGCTAGCAGTGACTTTTAGCCATTAACCTATCATCTATATTAGCACCTGTACTAAGCAATCACTTGATTAAGATGCAAACATTATTAACCATAGTAGGTATAAACTGTGGCAACATTATCATCATCATCCATTTAACCATATCGTTAAATTAAGTGAATCTACGTTGTTGCTGCCCAATCAAGTTCTCCCTATCTAGGAGAAAGGGTGACTCAAATCGATTCCTTTCCAGCTAGAGGGGTATTCCTAACACAAACCTTGCTTCTCCTATCAGGGTCGCAACCAAGTCACCTTTGGTACAACTCAGGAGTCGTGGGTCCGGACAGCGCCGCATTCTCAAGGGCGACACTCTGCCAGGAAGTGCATGAATTTTAAGCAACTGACCCCTTGGACTCATGCCAATGTCCCTAAGCACATCCTTATTGCCTCCAGAATGTGCACTATAACCCCCCAATTCCTGGCTTGAGTCGAGCTACTAGGCTTCACGGTCAGAACCACTTATCCGGCCAGCTAAGTGTTAGGCTACGTTCAACAAGACATGAGGACGTACAGCGTATCGGTCCTTAAACAACACAGACGGAGTCACTATGTCCAACCCTACACAAGACTCCGTCCGGTCTCAATTCATTATTAACATGGTTCTTTTCCACGATAGCAAATATAGCCAACCGTGACCCACCTCATCCTAAAGCTCATAGGTGACAGGAAATCACCCGACTTCTACCGCACTAAGCATGGCTAAGCATTTAATCCCATTCCTAAACTTAAATAGGATTCAAGTGCGATATCTGGATAAGGATAGATATATAATGCATCAAGTGTTTTCACACAACTCCTATAACTTAATGCATCAAACATGTAAAATTGACTCAAATGATATTTATAAAACAGGGGATTAGCATGCACTGGGGCTTGCCTTTCAAGAAAGAGGATGGGCGGTGATTAGGGCACTCGGGCAACTCCTCCTCGATAGCTGCTTCGTCGGTTGCCTAAACCTCAGGCTCCTCTGGCTGCTCCTCCTCCTGGCTCGCTCCCTCAAACTCTAGAAGCGTCACTCCCTTTGGCACACCTATTGCATTTATGCGCAAGATAAATATCATGGATGCACATGAACGAAGTTAGGGATGCTTAGGGAACTCACATGCTTACTGCAGTACACATATTCCAACTTAAGCTCTATTCAAATGACTTTAACTTACCAAGTTTAGGCAACCTAATATACAATTGCTCATCTTCAGTTAAGGACCTAGCACCTGCACCTAAGCATTTTCTCAAGTTAGCCTAGCACCTAAACAATCAATAAGAATAATGCTACAAAGCATTCACACAAGCATTCATATTTAGCAAAATTGGGACTATACAGCAGTATAGTAAACTGATTATAACTAGAGATTTACGAATCCAAATGACATGAAACAAGACAATTTGGAAAGCTTATGAAATTTCCTAAAATTCATTTTCAGACCTCAAGGCATGATTCCAACTTTTACAAGGTCGAAATCACTTAATAACATAAATCTATCTTCACAAGACAGAGAGCAGCCAAAACTGGACTCAAACTGAGAACAACCATATCTCCTAAACTACTTGGCCAAATGCCACCAAATTTTAACACAAGCTAGTTTAGTAAGTTAACTGCAACTTTGGTATTCACATGATTCCCAGCAAACACCATTATCAAAGCCCCTGCCATATCATGTGGTAATCAGAGCAAGGTTAATTGGTGAGAGTATCTACCCATCCCTTGTATCTACCTACAGTCCACAAAACTTCCCCCCCCCCAAAAAAGGATAGAACTAAAATCCCTAAGACAAGTTTGTGCCTTGTTGTTCTTCGTAGTCCTTACTTGTGGAGTTTTTCGTTGCATCGATTGGTTGAGTTGCTGGTTCTAGTGTTTAATCCATTAGAGTTTTGAGTTCTATTCATGTTTTTATCACCACCAGATCCACCGCTGCTATCACCACCAGTCCCACCTTTTCGCCTCCACAAGAACCACCATCATCTCCATACCATCTCCGCTGCATTCCAAACATCCCCCTATTCAAACATGGAGCTCCCTAAAGTTTTCCACATGTTGTGATTTGATTAGCATATCTGAGTTCCTCGATTCAAAGAAAAAGAGTGTTTGTGCTTGTTCTCTTATGCAAGTTCAATTTCTGTACCCCTAGTCAAAAAAAATTGTATGTTGTAAATTGTTTGCTCTCAATTTCTAGTTGCAAAACTTGAGAGTTGTACTGCAGGTAAAAAAAAGGAAAAAAGGGGTAAAAGAATTAGAAAAGGAAATGAAGCAAGATAGATAGAAGAAAGGGTTTCAGCAGTTATTATTTTCCACTTCGCTTGTGTTGTGTTGTTGGTGTCCGGTGGCTACATTTGTGTCTTGGCTCATGTCTCTAGAACGGTTCAACCTAGGACCAGCACAATATCATCGTTGAATGATTATTCAATTTGTTTTGGCTAACGTGGTTTTAGTTGTCCCTTGAATTTGTTTCCAGCCACCTATAGCTCCACAAATTTATCTACAACATCATAGGTTTACATTCGCTGCCACAATTGTTGTTGTTCTTGTCGGCTGACAACACCTCCTGCAAGTGTGGTAAGAACAAGTAAGAACTTGGTTAATCAAATTTGAGAGGAATGGAATCAGCCATTACTTAGTTTTCTTTTGTTATTTGAGCACCTTCTTGTGTTATTGTTGTTGTTCACTAACCATGTCAGGAAATGGTGAGGATGAGCAGGGGCAACATGCACACTCACCACACATAAGGGGCATCATACATGACTTCAAGCGTTGTATGAGGTTACGCGCTGAAGGCCTCGAAGAGGACGTTCGTGTTACCAATGAGCACCTTGGGCAATTAGAGGCAACTCAAATTGGCACCAACCAAAGGCTTGCTGCGATGGAGGTTTCCAATGGAGAAGTGAACACTTCTCTTGCTGCTATTTTGGCCAGACTTGAGAGAATGCAAGATGGAGGACGTAACCATGCACATCAACACCACCGCAATGATGGTAGTGTGGGTAGTGTTTCAGCCGAGAATGATGACGTCTATGCAGGAGACACCAGCATGATGATGAGGTGGATGCTCAACCCCGTCATCAACTGCACTGTAATCGTCATGGAATGGGTGCTAGGTGGCCATGTCGAGAGGTACGTGACAATGATGATTCTTTGGGTAAAATTAAGTTCATCATGCCATCTTTTGATGGGAAATATGACCCTGATGCATACCTTACATGGGAACTAGCTGCTGATCAGAAGTTTGCTTGTCATGGAAATAAATGTGTTAGGGCTGGAACTAGTGAGTTTACTAATTTTGCTTCTATTTGGTGGAGTGAGTATTGCCGCACTAATCCAAACAATACTCCTCAGACCTGGGATGCTTTGAAAAGGGTCATGAGAGCAAGATTTGTTCCTTCATATCATGCACGTGATTTGTTACATAGGTTGCAGCAATTTAGGCAAGGGAATAAATCTGTAGAGGAATATTATCAGGAATTGCAAACTGGTATGCTTCATTGTGGTTTGGTAGAAACCGAGGATACAGCAATGGCTAGATTAGTAGGTGGTTTGAACTGAGAAATTTAGGACATTTTAGCTTACAAGGAATATAATTCAATCGATCGTTTATTTCATCTTGCTTGTAAGGCTGAATGGGAAGTGCAGGGACATTGAGCTAGCATGAGGACTAACTTTTCTATAGATCGTGCTAACTCTTGGACACCAAAACCTGATACTGCACCATCGACACGAGTAGTTGCTCCATCTCCTTCAAACAACAAACAACACCCTTCTCCATCAAATTCATCAGCATGCTCGGCTGAACCAACAAACTGGAATAGCAGCTCCAACAGCCAAGAGTTCTTCCTCCATTGCTTCTACGAGAAGAACAAGAGATATTCAGTGCTTACAATGCAAGGGTTATGGACATGTGAGATGGGACTGCCCAAGCAAGCGTGTTCTGATCGAGCGACATGATGGTGAATATTCCCCTGCTAGTGATTTGGATGACGAAACATATGCTTTGTTTATCGCTGACCATGCAGGTGGAGATGAGAATCCAGTTGAAGAACACATTGGAGCTAAACATGTAGATCGTTATGAGTGCCTCATTGTGCAACGAGTGTTGAGTGCACAAATGGAGAAGGCTGAACAGAATCAGCGCCATACCTTGTTCCAAACAAAGTGTGTGGTACAGGAGCGTTCATGTCATGTGATCATTGATGGAGGGAGCTGCAACAACTTGGAAAGCTTAGAGATGGGGGAGAAGCTGGCTTTGGATACCCGACCGCACCCCCAACCTTACAACATTTAGTGGTTCAACAACAGCGGCAATGTAAAGGTAACACGGTTGGTACGAGTCAATTTTGCAATCGGCTCTTATCATGATTCCATTGACTATGATGTTGTACCTATGCAAGCATGTTCTATGTTGTTAGGTAGACCATGGCAGTTTGATACAGACTCTATGCATCATGGTAGAACCAATCAATATTCTTTTGTGCATAATGGAAAGAAGCTTGTGTTACATCCTATGTCTCAGGATATTATGAAAGATGAAATTGCTAGAGATAGAAAGTTGAACACTAAGGAGCATGTTAAGAGTGAAAATCAAATTGTGGCTAAGGAACTTGCGCAACATAAAAAGAGAAACACTAAATCTGTTCATGATAAGAAAAATGAGATTAAGTTGAAGAGTTCCTGTTTTCTTGCTACCAAATCTGATATGGAAGAGATTGATACTTGCACTACTATATGCTATGCTTTGGTTTGTAAAGAAACTTTGTTTTCACTTGAGGATACTCCTATTTCTTTGCCTCCTGCTGTTACTAACCTTTTGCAGGAGTATGCCGATGTTTTCCCAAAGGAGGTACCACCGGGACTACCACCATTTCGGGGAATTAAGCACCAGATTGACCTCATTCCTGGGGCCTCCTTGCCAAATCATGCTCCTTATAGGACCAACCCGGAGGAAACTAAAGAGATACAGCGCCAAGTGCAAGAATTGCTTGACAAAGGTTATGTGTGTGAGTCTCTTAGCCCTTGCGCTGTTCCCATACTTTTAGTTCCTAAGAAAGATGGATCCTGGCACATGTGTGTGGATTGTAGAGCAATTAATAATATCACAATTAGATATCATCATCCGATTCCTAGACTAGATGATATGCTTGATGAATTGAGCGGCTCAATTGTGTTCTTTAAAATTGATTTGCGTAGTGATTACCACCAGATTCGCATGAAGTTAGGAGATGAATGGAAAACAGCATTTAAAACCAAGTTCAGTCTATATGAGTGGTTAGTCATGCCTTTTGGCCTCACTAATGCACCCAGCACTTTCATGAGATTAATAAATGAAGTTCTGCGTGCTTTCATTGGCAGATTTGTGGTGGTATACTTTGATGACATTTTGATATATAGCAAAACTTTAGAGGAACATCTTGATCATTTACGTGCTATTTTTTATGCTTTATGTAATGCTCAATTATTTGGTAATCTTAAGAAGTTCACGTTTTGCATAGATCGAGTCTCTTTCATTAGCTATGTTGTGACCCCACAGGGTATTGAAGTTGATCAAGCCAAGGTCTAGGCAATTCATAGCTGGCCAGTTCCCACTATGATCACACAAATAAGAAGTTTTCTAGGACTTGCTGGTTTCTATTGCCGCTTTGTGAGGGACTTTAGCACCATTGCAGCCCTGCTATATGAGCTCACCAAGAAGGGTGTGGCATTCACTTGGGCTGTAGCACACAGGAATGCATTCGACATGCTAAAAGATAAGTTAACACACGCACCTTTACTCCAACTTCCTGATTTCAATAAAACCTTTGAGCTTGAATGTGATGCTAGTGGAATTGGGTTGGGCGGTGTGTTGTTACAAGAGGGAAAACCTATGGCGTATTTTAGTGAAAAGTTGAGTGGCCCTAGTTTGAACTATTTTACTTATGATAAGGAGTTGCTTGCTCTAGTTCAGACTTTGGAAACATGGCAGCATTATTTATGGCCCAAAGAGTTTGTCATACATTCTGATCATGAATCTTTGAAACATATCCGTAGTCAAGCAAAACTGAACCGTAGACATGCTAAGTGGGTTGAATTCATCGAGTCCTTTCCTTATGTCATCAAACACAAAAAGGGGAAGGAAAATATAATTGCTAATGCTTTGTCTAGACGTTACACCATGCTTTCACAACTTGACTTTAAAATCTTTGGTTTGGAAACTAGTAAGGAACAATATGCACATGACAATGATTTCAAAGATGTATTGCTGAATTGCCAAGAGGGGAAAACATGGAACAGATTTGTCCTCACCGACAGGTTTGTCTTTAGAGCTAACAAGCTATGCATTCTAGCTAGCTCTGTGCGTTTGTTATTATTGTAGGAAGCACATGGAGGAGGGCTGATGGGACATTTTGGTGTGAAGAAAATGGAGGACATCCTTGTTGATCACTTCTTTTGGCCCAAGATGAGGAGAGACATGGAAAGGTTCATTGTTCGCTGCACAACATGCCAAAAAGCTAAGTCACGCCTTAATCCTCATGGTTTGTATATGCCTCTACCTGTTCCTAGTGCGCCTTGGGAGGATATTTCTACGGACTTTGTTTTAAGGCTGCCTAGAACAAAGAAGGGGAGAGATAGTGTCTTTGTTGTGGTGGATAGATTTTCTAAGATGGCTCATTTCATACCATGCCATAAGAGTGATGATGCTACACATGTGGCTGACTTGTTCTTTCGTGAGATTGTCCGCTTGCATGGTGTACCAAACACCATTGTTTCTGATCGTGATGCAAAGTTTCTTAGCCATTTGTGGAGGACTTTGTGGGCTAAGTTGGGAACTAAGCTTTTATTTTCCACCACTTGTCATCCCCAAACGGATGGGCAAACTGAGGTTGTAAATAGAACTTTATCAACCATGCTTAGGGCTGTTTTGAAGAAGAACATAAAATTGTGGGAAGAGTGCTTACCTCATGTTGAGTTTGCTTATAATCGTTCACAACATTCTACTACTAAGAAATGCCCTTTTGAGATTGTTTATGGGTTTTTGCCTCATGCTGCTATTGATCTTTTACCCCTTCCAACCTCAGAGAGGGTCAATGTTGATGCAAATAAACGTGCTGAACTCATTTTAAAACTACATGAGACCACTAAGGAGAAGATAGAGTGCATGAATACAAAATATAAACTTGCTGGTAGTAAAGGAAAGAAACATGTCACTTTTGAACCTAGTGGTCTAATTTGGTTACATTTGAGAAAAGATAGGTTCCCTAATTTGAGGAAGTCTAAGTTGCTGCCTAGAGCAGATGGTCATTTCAAAGTGTTAGAACAGATTAATGATAATGCATACAAACTTGAGTTACCTGCAGATTTTGGGGTTAGCCCCACGTTTAACATTGCAGATTTAAAGCCATACTTGGGAGAAGAGAATGAATGTGAGTCGAGGATGACTCAAATGCAAGAAGGGGAGGATGATGAGGACATCGCTTCCTTAGATACAACCATACCTATTGCACAGCAAGGGCCAATGACTCGAGCTAAAGCACGAGAACTTAATTGTTAGGTAAAGTCGTTCCTCGCTGTCCAAACAATTTCTTCTCCAGATGGGGTACTACTAAATCCTTGTGATGATTTCCTTATGCTTAGGAACATGGAAGAAACTAGCTGGGTGCAAGGTCATCAAGATAACCATCAAGCGGATGCTGGTGTAAACAACAAGAAGACCATACTAAACATTCGAAGTGCACTGTTTGGACATCGTAGCAGCACCAGATTGATTTGATCATAACTCTAGACTCCAGATGTTGTTGAAGGCCCATGAGTACTCATTGGAAAGATCTTGATGTCTATTTTCATATGGATCCAACCTCATGGCTAGACTCCTTCGAAGATGAGCAAAATCAATGAAAATATGTTCGGACCTCCAGTCATGGGCTGAGAACCACTTATCATGTAAAGCCCACTAGGGGCCATTCTAATTTAGGGTTTCCACCCTCCCACACCTCCTGGCTGTTTCCCACTATAAAAGACATGTAGCAGCTACCATTTGAGGGTGGGTTTTGTTCAGATGCAAGTTTAGCTTCAGCTACTTCCTTGTAAACACGTGTGTTAGCTAGACCACACGATTTACTTGATTCAGAACCCCAAATTCGTGTCCTGATTTAGATCTGTGAGTTGTTTCTTATTTATCTTGTTCTTGCTTGTTCTTGATTGCTTGCAGGTTCAGGGTTGTTCTTGGCATGGCAAGAACAACAACAAATCGGAGTCGGTGTACCTGTTGCTAAGGCGCAGCAACCCTGCTGGATGTTGTAGTCGGACAACCAACGTCGAATCCTTCCCCAAATCGAAGTTACCCCATCCTCTCATCGAAAGATCGGGATCAGCCCCTACCATATCACATTGTGTCTGCCTTGACCTCCCACATCGAGTGACCTCCTAAACCTAAACTCTACCGGCCTCTAGGTGCATCGGCCATGGTGACGGCGGCTTGGCCATGGCGCATGGCGGCGTCCAATGAACCCTAGGTCTAGATGCCTGGCTAAGGCATGCATAGGCTTCCTAGGACCATGGTAGACCTCCCTACGCTACCACTACTAGCTGTGGTGAAGTGGTCGAGTGTGGCCGCGTGAGGTCACCGGCAGCGGCCATGGCGCAGCGGTGCGCGGCCATGTTCTGGCTTGGCCAGACCGACATTGTCGGTAGCGTCTTCACCTAAGCATCTACATGTGATGGAGAAGATGAGACGAGAGCTAGGGAAGGAGGAGAGGTACAGTGATGTGCTGGCCACGGTGGACCATGAGCGCGGCGACGCTCCGGTGAGATTTGGCCAGGGCAAAGTCGGTAATGTCGCTCACCTAGGGCTCGGCTGGCTCAGCGAGAACGTCGACTGAGGTCCATGAGGTGCTAGCAGAGCTATGGGTGGGATGGTGTTGGCTATGGTGCAGTGACGAGCTTGCACGAGCTTGGTGGAGCAAATGGCGATGATGGTGGCTTTCTCAGCGGCTCAGCTGCGCGTGGGCGGAGCAAATGGAGCAGGGGCGTAGCTAGGGTGAGCGTGGCGTACACCTGAGGCCCGACAGCAAGCGTCCAAGTCAGATGGGGGCTGGCTCATGGTGTCCATGTGTCAAGCATGACCTAACACCGGTCGGCTCAGGTGAATCTGAATTTTACAGATTTGAACTCCATCAGGGGGATTGATAGGGCAAGTTCATAGTTCATTATCTCCTAATCCGTGATGATCTAGGTTAAGGTGTAGTTGACAAAGTTGTAGTACCAAGTGAGATCTTCAACTTTGCCAATTCAAGATCGAGCTGGTTCGACTTGGTTTGGGAGCTACAGGGTGGACAAGTCGAGTACACGAAACTATATTTCAGAGTTAACACTTAGAAAAATTGTCTCTGAAATCAGGGCTAAATTTCATGTTGTGATCAAATTTTGAGCATGTTCTGCACATTTTCATAGCTTGGCACCTTTACAACTTTTGTTCCTTATAAAATTGTCTACAACTTTGCCAAAGGTGCATTGTCATGCAAAGCTTCTAAGTAACACTTTTTAAAAGGTCAAACAAATTGGTTCTAGGGTTTCCAATTTGGTCAAACCTCACTTAGGAGCATAATTAGTTAATTAGTTAACATGAACAATGCTCCACTATGTACCTTAAGTGTAGTTAAGGTGTTTTAGGGGATAATTAACCACACCAAACATTGATCACGCCAAAATCAAGCATCACATGCATTGAAACAAGGAAAAACAAGTGAATTGCTACTTTTGTTTCAAAGCCATGTTTCATATGTTTCATGAGTTTGTTACTATAGTACTAACTAACCATGTTTCACTAAAGTATGTGACATGTTTCAAGAGTGAGTTGCACATGTTGCACTTGAGTGTTGCACACTATCCATTTCATAAAACACACATGGAATATAAACATATGTTGCAATGTTTCAAAAGCATGTTCCAAACAATCTAAGCTCATGAATGGATGAATGATGCTCAAGTTTATGAAATGCAAGTGCAAATGTGGAAGCCAAACACCTAGGGTGTTACATGATCACAACCTCATGAGCCACCTCAAGCATGATGCTTGATTCTACTACTTCCTCATGAGAGCACTTTAGATGAACATAGTTTGCTTGTAGCACATTATACTTGCTTGATAGTTCATCTAGCCTTGACTTGAGCTCAAAGTTTTCCTTTTCTAGTTATGAAACACTAGAAGAGGAGTTAGTAACTAAAGCATGCTTAATTGACAATTTCATACCTCTCATTGATTTCCTTTAGTTCTTCTATCTTAGAGATGAGAAACATTTCTTGCCATTGAAGTGATTGTTCTTGCTTCTCATTCTCTTCCTCTAGCTCATCATTCTTCTCAACTAGCTTCATGAGGATGAGCTTGCCTTTGCTACTTAGATGACCAAGAGTGTAACTATCTTCTATTTCAATATCACTCTCCACTTGATCATCTATTTGTGTTATCTCCTTGGCTTGTTCTTTCTTGTTAGTTTTCTTCTTACTTTTCTTGGCCATGAGACACAAGTGATGAGAATCATGAGATACTGAGGTTGACTCATCACTTGGTTGACATCGGTCTTGAGCATCCTTGCAAACAGCTGCTGGCTGCTCTGTTGCCTCGGCCATACCGGACATGTCCAGTAGGAATACCAGACACGTCCAATATGTGCAGGCAGACAATAGGTCATGCGCTGCTTGCACTTCTTGCTCCGTCTCAGCGCTCTTGAGGTCTTTGGAGGCTTCTTCGATGCATGAAGACATAATGGACATACTTTCCATTGAATTGCACTCGATAGCATCATCACATTTGGATTTTCCATATAATTCAACAAGTCTAGTCCAAATGAGATGCACACTCTTTAGAGGTGATTGTCAATTAAATATTGCCTCATCTTGAATCTCTGCACTCAATGTACTCAAAATGACATTAATAGCTTGAGCATTGAGTTACACGCATATCTCTTCCTCTTTTGAAAAAATTTTATAGTTGCTCCAATCAACTATAGGAAGAGGTATGCTTGCATTCACAATATGCTCAGCAAGAGGACTAATATCCCTAAAAGCATTGAGTACATGAATTGACCAAGGTAGAAAGTTTGAACCATCATTTCGGAGAAGCACCGGCTCTAACTCGATAGGCAGTCGACATCCTTTTCTCACGACGGTGAAAGCTTTAGGTGAGTTCTGTCTCTAATACCACTTGAAAGGACCTAGGATGTCCGCCTAGACAGGGGGTGAATAGGTATTTCTATAAATTAACACCTTTAAAAGTGGAAACGATTTAGTAATGGGAGTTTCTGAGTGGAAACTCCAAATCAGAGTAATACAACCCCTCACAAGTTAGCCAACGAGTAAATAAACAATATTAAATAATCCTAGGAGCCTAGAACCTACAACACAAGAGTTAGAACATGTGGATCAAATAAATTAAGCACTGAGCTCTAATACCGGACGTGTCCGGTAGGTATACCGGATGTGTCCTGGTATACACGTGTTTTGCAGAACAGCCCCAAGCTTGCTCCTTTTGATTTCAATCTTTAGACCAACCTATAGGCACCCACTAAAGATAGTGCCACACAGTAGTGCCACACATAGGTAACCTGCACAAGAGCTAGACCAATACAAATATCAAATGAAATGTGAATTGAGAAACGATATTTATTTTACCAAAGTTTCGGACTCCGTTGACTCCTACTCTCCATTGAGGGGGCTATGGGAAACCCAGCAAAGGTCATCCCTAGAGGGTACCACAAAGGTCACTCTAGCCGGAGTCTTTTCCAACCCCTTTTCCTCCTTTCACTAGATGATTCCTTCCCTTGTGGTGGCGAAATCGATCATTACAGACTTTCTGAGGTAAGCACAATCTCTCGGATGCTCTCCTAGCGATGCCTAGCCATCTAGGATCGAAGAGTCCAAGACTAACAAATGCGAATCATGAAATAGACAATATGCACAAGTGCTCAAGTGGTGACTTGCTCTCTTTTTTGAATTCTCTCACAACCCACAAATAGGATTTTGTGATTTAGATCACACACTCACTAAGAGAGGGTTGGGAGAGTTGGCAAGGCTCAAAAATGTGTATTGCAACTAAGCAGAATCAGCAACCTACAAAGGTGAAGGCTAAGGGGTATTTAAAGCCCCTTTGAAAAACTAGCCGTTATGTAGCCGTTGCCATACCAGACACGTCCGGTATGACTTGCACTATGCCAATGGTAACTGAGTTAAAGTATGCGAGGTGTTAGAACTCCCGACGCTTATCCAGACTTCCGACTGCCAGAACTCCTGACCAACTCAAGTCGGAACTCCTGACCCTTGGCTCTTTTGAAAACTAGCCATTGGGCTCTGGCCTACCATACCGGACACTGTACGGTATCATATCGGACACGTATGGTGTGACCAGGCAGTCAACTCTCAAAGTCAGTTAAGCGCGAAATGTCGGAACTCCCGACAATTGCCAGAACTCCTAACCATCGAAACTCCCTGACGAACCAACCCGAGAACACCAAGAATTTTACCGTGGCTGGGCAAATATCGGACACGTCCGGTATGGTATTGCCAGACCAGCAAAAAACAAGTTAGCTCTTTTGTTTCTCAAACACTCAAAACTCACATGGGTTGGCATGAGCACTTATGAGTAATCATCTATCAACATGATGCATCTCTCTTAATAGTACGGCATTCCTATAAACTCAAGATTAGAAGGAAAAACTGAGATTATACCACTTGAGTTGATTTCTTTCGAATTGATTCCATCTCTTTCAATCTTCATCAAGTGAGGGTGCCAACATGTTGATATTGATCTTTTCACTTGAGCATAGCCATCTTGAGCACGTGACTTGATTCCATTCATCAAATATAGATAACCCCAAATGTATCAAGTCACTTCCAACAATCAATCTAATAATGATTTGATCCTCCACATCAATATGGCCGTCATAGCTTGATTAGTACCTCAACTAAATACAAGTACTTCCTTCTTCACCCTAGCTAGGTTCTTTGGCCGCCAAGCCATCGCTTGCCCTTCACCCTTACTTAGTACTATCGGGGACCTAACACCAGGGGTACCCTAGGAGGTGGAACCAATAACCATCGAACGTTAAAAACTTTCGGACGGATAAGGGTGCCGCTACCTTCCTTGCCCGAATGATGGAGTTTGGTTCCTCCTCGCTCGATGCCTTTGGGCCAAGCTCCACCTCGCTCGAGGGCTAAGGGCTAGTCTCTGCCTCGCCCGACTGCCTTT
>NC_089589.1:66949142-67109727 GCF_019320115.1 Miscanthus floridulus
GAAAGACGGACACGTCATTAATTTCTAAACTACATCTAGAAAAACGTGAAAATGATGGACAGATTCCACCACAAATAACTTAACCAGCTGAGTTTGCAATTTTACATCTAGTTGACACCCTGAGTTATAAAGAAAATATTTTTGAACCTTTAAAGATGACACATTACTTGATAGCCTGAACAAGCAAACCCAGTCATTCTGCACCTTCAGTCTGACAGGGTAATACGAGGGCTTGACATTGAGTGGGTTATCAGCCATAGTACAGTGTTTTTCTCTCACAACAAATTAGCGAACCGTACTTTTCAGCTAGGCTTTTCAGCGAAGAGAACAGGACCAAAATTATGTAGAATTCCGCATTTTAAAGTTGAGATATGTTTTGACTTTTGAATGAGATCTTTTTTTAATGTAGTTGGAAGTTGATGGGTTAGAAAGAAGGAAACGATGGAGTTGTCAGCAAACCCATGGGATACCTGTCACAAATTGTAACCTAAGCAGGCCTACTATATTTAGGCCCATAAAGTGAAGAAAAAATGGATCAAGGAACCTCCTGTTCCGCAAGCAGGCTGGGCCAGACCAAATAAGACGATTTTGAAAGCTGTAGTAGATGCCCTTGGAATTGTTGAATTATATATATGACTATCTCCAACAGAAGACTATTACAGCGCTCAAATCCAAAATAGGTCTCCAACAAAGTATTTATACGGGATACTCATTTTGGATGGCAGGAGAGGCATGACCAAAATATAAGCATCCTCTCCCCTAGAAATCCATTTTGCAGAAATGATTCTCTTTTTGGTCATATTGTTGGATAAGACAAAAAAAAATGGGCATTGAACATTTTGCCTATTGCACTACCCAAATATCGAATGGATCTTGTATTTTGGGTGCCATTGTTGGAGATAGTCTAGGGATATTATTTGAGTTTAAAAAATATTATTTTTTAATAATTACACAGTACAACGCAGATGCTCACAATGCACGCACACTGACCCCTATGAACACACGCACACAAACCCTACCCCTATAAGCATCTTCGAAGGTTGAGCCGATAAATCCTCGAAATTGACAAAGTCACCACAGACGCCTCGCTGTCGACGGGAATGTCGCCTACCACTGAAAGCACAAACGTCGTTAAATCCAAAAATATTTACTCCCACGCAGAGTCGAACCCAGGATCTGAGGTGCTACTGAGGATGTTGTAACCAGTAGGCTACAGGCCCTTTCTCAAAAAAAAAGATATTTATTTGGGAGTGCTCCACTCTGTAGACTTTCTTCCAAACATCTGAAACTCCAACTTCTAGAAGAGAAAAGCTATAGAACAACAGAGTGTTTTGGAGCAATACAAAACACTCAAATTTTCTCTTCTCCATCTCCGGCCTCTCCCTCTCTTCTTTTCTAAATCTGGCGGCCTTAGAAGGGGCTCGGGGGAGGTAGAGCAGTCAGACAGTGGGGGACGGCGGGTGGGCGGCGTTAGGGTTTCGGTGGTGGTGGAGGCGGCTAGGCTAGGTTGGGGTAGGGGCACCCATGCCCATGACGACGGCAGGGGGAGAAAGGGGAGAAGAGGCCGCCACGGGGGCAATAGGGTCTTGTTGGAGTTCCGTGGCCACGTCTGCAGCGGCCGATCTCCGGCAAACATGCCCATAGTTTTTACCAAAAAATCTATTTTTTCTACATTGCACTTGCTCTGATGCAAATTTGAGAGCGCAAGTACTAGTCTACTCATGCATACCGCACCTTACTTAGTCCCGTACCTCGGTGACCACACAAGTCACGGTGACGCTGACGCTGACGCCATGGCATATATATGAACAATGAACAACAAAGTGGGTTTAACTGCTTGGTGTATTAGGCCCATGTACAGGAGACTTGGTCCATCCGTTCATGTGCAGCTCCTGGGCTGAAATCTGCTTGATAAATGAGTGGGAAGAGGGCCTATGACCGACTTACCACTGATGGGCTAATAGCATTCGAGGCTTTGCTGCCATTAAAAGGCATGTTGAGCTAAGTGGGCTATTTAAGCCTGACAGTCAAAGAAATTATGGCCCCGTTCGCTGGTCTGAAACTTGGCTGAAACTGACTAATTTTGTGAGACAGAAATACTATAGCGGCTGGTTGATGAATAGTGTTTGCTGAGGGGGATCGGCCGGCTGGTCTGGATGGACCAGACCAGCGAACACGCCCATAAGGAAACAAATTTGGAAAGCTGATGGTATACTGTACGTATTCAATTCCTTACCCATCACAGGATCAACTCTCTAGAGCCACCATGCTTTGCTAACATGAGGGTATGTACAATTGCACGTATACATGGCATTGAATGATCATTTTATTCACACACGTCGTAGGACTGATGCTCTTTTAAGAACTAGTCTTTTTATTCTCTTGTCATGCAAATACTTATAATAAATAAAAATAAATACTGTAATTATCTAACAGGCGCCCTGGCCGCCCAACAATTCCAAAGGGCGGCAGCTGCCTCTAGATGGCGGAAGAAGGCTATTTACCCTGGTGGCAAGGGATAATTACCCTGACACCATTCTCCACTAAAAAGATCTAGAGAGAGGTCGCCGGCTCCGTGGAGATGGATATTCTAGAAGAATCTGTCTATACAACACTCGTTGTTTTAGGCTCTCCCAACACCTGATTTTTTATCTTCCTATCTTCTTCTTCCTCGCGATGCCCCGCCCCCGCCCACCGCTCACCGCCCGGTCTTCATTTAGGAGCCTTTGCACTTTAACTAGTCACCCCTTTGTTTGGTTTCTTTAAAATAGTCAGGGGCTCAAAGTTTAATTAAGATTGGTTATATGCTGAAGTTTTGCAAAGACCAGAATAAAAATTCTCCTATAAGAAAAACACATACATGTGACATCTTGCATTGCATCGTCTCCCCTACAACAGGGCCTTGTTTAGATCACCTCCAAATTCCAAGTTTTTTCACTCTCTCTCCATCACATCAATTTTTAGCCGCTTGCATGGAGCATTAAATGTAGGTAAAAAAAATAACTAATTGCACAGTTTAGTTGGAAATCACGAGATGAATCTTTTGAACTTAGTTGGTCCACGATTGGACAATATTTACCAAATAAGACGAAAGCGCTACTATTCATCGGGTTGCAATTTTTTGCAAACTAAACAAGGCCCAGATCTAATAAAAACCTGCAACATCTCAGATATCCTCCTGCAGGCAAATCATTAATTGAGATAGCAATGACACAAGCCTGCGATTGCACGGTAGCTGGACCAGCCTGCCATATAAATCAAATCTAGCAGGTCCTGATTACAGACGTCTAAATAATAAGGACAAACGTTCATGAGGTGTTGGTGACATAACCGATAAAGTGAGGAGACCCAGGCCGAACACCCCTGGTAAGGGCGCGGTTTGGTAACAGTTCCTGTGATGGATGATCAACGGATAAGTTCAGGGCACTACTTCCTCGATTCCAAACTATGGCCCGGAATGCATGAATTTCGCAGGAATTGTACAAGAATTTTACAGGAATCGGTTTATTTTCACAGGATAAACGTAGTAAACAGAAAAATTTTCTACAATCCAAATGGGGCCTATAAGTTGTTCTGCTTTTAGATACGTATCTTTTGCAACATACCTTGACATCCATTATGTTTTAGGTTTAATCTATATATCTAGAAAAATCAGAACCACTAATATTTTAGAATTGATGGAGTACTATATAAATGACTGATAAAGTGATAAATATTTATTTTTACAACTCCAAGTTCCATGTCAGATCTAGTTCTTGTAACTAAGCTAAATAAACTATATTACATATCAATTTTAGTATAAAGTGCAAAACATTACTCGCCTAAATACTCTTTTTGTGTATATCAAGCTTTAACTCCATGAATCTCTAGAGTCTCAAATATCCAGCCCCAAGAATTCTTTGATTTTTAGTTTCTTCTCTTTTTGTTTGAGCTAGAGTTGTGCCTGACCCTTTTTGTTGTCGCATAGTAGCTCATACAGATGTAAACAGAATCAGTACGTTAAGATTTGTGTACACGTAATACCATCCAACAATCATCATGCCTTACATTCGCATTAGAGGTTTCCTGCTGTCTTTAGAAAGGTTGTAGTAAGACGTATAGCTGATTATAGCATGGGATGTACAACTAATTATTGATTAAGACTACTAAAACTTATTACAACTCATTATATCACAGGGTGTAGAAATACAACTTTGGTTTGTACTTTCTCCATTCCAAATTATAAGACATTTTAGATACATCGCAAAGATATACATTATATCTAAATACACAGTCACAAAAGCTCAACCGTCTTATATTTTGAAATGGATGGAGTAATAAATTTTGATACCTGTCGAGAAACAATTTTAGTACCTCTTTCAACGTGTTTCAAGAATAGTATTAAGAACTAATTCTCTCCTTGTTATGAGCGAGGTACCAGAAATGCATAAACTAGAAAAAGAAAAACCAATACCTGAATCTGACTGAACTATATGCTTGCATTGACCACTTAAGTTGGATCAGTGTTCACTTAGCTTGCTCATACAATATCATAACAGATACGTAATAAGCCTGTCGATATATATTCTCACGCATCAAAATCAACTAGCTAGTTCAGTCACTTGTTCTCCAATGCAGCATCATCACGATTCTCACACAAGCAGCAGATGGAGCCAGACCAACATATGTGCATGGGTACACGCACCCAACTGTTTTTACCCCGGTGTGAATCCTGATGATGCCGCACAGGACAACACTGACTTCTTTCATGATAAGCGGCTGGGGATCTGAAGCACACAGATCGATCCAAACTAGGTAGGGAGCTAGGGACTTCAGCTGGATCTGAACGATAACATCAAGGTTGAAGAAACTGGAGACAAGAGAGAATTATCCACTAGAGACTAGAGAGTTTAGCAAGGCGCAGCAGAATCTGGACAAAGGACAGATCAGATCATCAGAATCAGCGAGGCTCTAATAAGCTAACTGGGTGAAATTGTCTGAAATGACAGCGAAGTTTACGCCTAGAGATTGCTTAGGCGCCTGTATATATAGAGAGAGTGGGAGAGCTCCAGGGAGGCTGCCAGCGTAGTATCAGTTTCTCACTACTCATACTAGGAATCTAGTCTCTCTAGGGTTTTGGTGTCTGTACTAAACGCTGGTCATGATAGCACATACTCGGGATGCCAACTGGCATGAGAAGAATAATTTACCTCCTAACGAATACTCAGCATGTTCGTTTGTTGGTTTCAGCCAGGACTTATCAGCCAGCCAACAATATTTTTCTCTCACAACAAACCAGCACCAGCCGAGCTTATTAGCCCAGAAACCAACCAGCGAACAAGCCGACTGTCTCCATTTATAAAGTCGTTAGTCTTACTCGGAGCGGATGCAAATTGTTTGTCATTATTACGGCTACGCGGGAGTGATATTTTGCATAAGAAAGAAAATGTGTGTCTTCTTCTTTGGAGCTTATTTTTTACAACTATTTCATTAGCTTTATTCCTAGGCTAACTACACAAGTCGGCTTTCTAGGATTTGGTTATATCAGCATGTTAGCAATCCTACGATTTGGTTATAGCGGCATGTTAGCAATTGGCGCAGGCACATAGACATAGGTGATAATCTAGTGCTCGGATTGATTACTACTAGAGTGTGCAAACTTTTGTTTAAAACTTTGTAGGCTCTATGCATTTAAATATGTGGTGGTTGGGAGTGATTTCAGGATGTTTTTATGAAGTCGACATAATTGTCTTTAATTTTTTTTTAAAAATCCTTATAAAAAGAGTGAAATTTATTGGCGATCCCTACACTTGCAGAACAGTGACATCCTGGTGGCAAACTCTCATTTTTTTATTTTTGGATCCCTAAATTTGTTTTGTGTCGATCTCATCAGGTGTGCTTGTCCAACCCGCTATCCTAGGTGGCATGCTGATTGAGAGATGACGCGGATGTGACTAGATGAGGCTCACATGTTAGTGTAACCTCTTTGCTCTCTATATTTTCTCTGTTCCTCATCTCTCCCAAGGCGTCTTCATCGAAGTTGATTATTTTCAACATTATTATAGCCTATTTGGCACTACCTAACAGTTGAATTACATTTAATGAAGTGGATACAAGATTTTTCCTTAGTATATATCAATTGCAAATCATGCATATAACCTAGCTCAAAGTAACAAATCAATATACTCCCTTCAGTTTGAACTAGACCTTTATGCAACAGTTTTCGCTAATATAAATACCGTAGTTCGTTGCTTGTTGATCATAATGGTGATAGGTGCGTGGCAGTAGTATCAACGGACAAACTTTACAAGTCAGAAAGAGGCATCAATCTTGTCTCTACATGCATGATCTAAAGGGACAAGCAAATCAGAATATTGTATAGCTAATTTTCCATTGATTATCACAGATACCAAGTGCCCAAGTTGTCGCATAACTAAACATGCAGATTATCTGTGACTGAAGATTTGTAAGTCACTAGACAACCATATCTGCAGGTCACGTGGCACGTATCTCAACATATTTGTCCAACCTGGCAATGATAGCCTTTTCGAGCTACCTGAAGATTACTTGGTCTAACTCTTATTCTGACTGGATCTTTAAAAGGTTCTTGTCGATGTGAAGGACACGAACATTAAGACAGGAAGTCTTTATAGTGACGCGAGCTCCACCTGAACTAATCTGGCATAGATACCTCCTCCATGCGCCCATGCATGCATGGGACGGACAAATACGGAGATCCGATCGATCCTTAATTAGTTTTAGTAACACTGGCACAGATACCACCTCCATGCGATCCTCAGGGAGATCACGATTCCACTGTTCTTCACAGAGACAAAGGAATGGAGAAATCAAGTAGGGCCTTGTTTAGATTGTAAGTTTTTTCACTCTCTCTCCATCACATCAAATTTTTGGACACATGCATGGAGTATTAAATGTAGATAAAAAAATAACTAATTACACAGTTTGATTATAAATTACGAGACGAATCTTTTGAGCCTAGTTAGGCCATGATTGGACAATAATTGTCAAATACAAACGAAGGTGCTATAGTGTCAAATACTGATTCCTAATCTCAATCTAAACAAGGCCTAGAAGTAGTCAAAGTACACACACAACGTACCCACTTTTAATCTTGCTGCAAAACCACCTCTGCACACGCAGTAGTAGTCTACATATAGAAATCTAACACGTATTGTGCACATCTTTTTTATCGGGTACAACTTGAATGCATACAACTCACACATTCCACACTCACACCATACACATGTGCGCGTCCATACACATACAAAGAAGAGACTGGGAGGCTCTACAGTCTCTGATGGAGGCACACAATCCACACACCACTCTCTACAGCCTCCATCGGAGGCACACAATCCACACACTCCACACACACGTGCACAGTACCACATGCGACACTCCACACACGTGCACAGTACCTCATGCGTGTGTACACTAAATTTTTCTGAAAAAGTTCCAGAAAAAAGGTGCGACACCAAGGTTTGAACCCTGGTCGGTAACGACTGGACAGCCCTACCACTGGACCACATGCCCTTTTGCTATATTGTGCACATTGGCTACCTATACAACCTACGAATGGATCCGGTATTACATTCACCACCTTAAGGTGTCATGCCCCGGTAGCTCACTACATATGCAACACACCTAGAACCATCGATGAACAACTTTTGCTCCTTCATTAACAATCTAAGAGTGTGCATTATACCCGTCCATAAACAACTTCAAACCGAACACAGGCACATCCATGGAGGCTTCATGATCTGAATACCATCTTTAACGCCCCATATCCAAAATCTATTTGTAGCCTAGCTCTCACACAGACAAGCGATCCCACGGATAGCACCTTTCCTACATACACATCCATGTGTCATATAAAAGGTTACCTGGACATGCTAGATTTGGAACGACAAAGTTTCTAAATCACCTTCACCTACTCAACTTCCAAGATGGTAGTAAACCACCACTCCGCAACCATTCATGGGCTATATGGGTCAACCATTCTACTACTAGGCCAGGGTATTACACCACTACCATTACAAAACAAATATATACCTAAGTTAACAATTTCCGCCACTATAAATAGTATCCTAAAATGATCCCATCATCTTCAACTAAATTACAAAATTTTGTCATTCTAAAGTGATCCCATCATCTTCAATTGCTCTAGTGTGCACTCCAAAAAAATTAGGTGCACTAGCTTTGTCCCAAGTTAAACTTCTTTAACTTCAATTAAGTTTTAGAAAAAAAAAGTATATTTCATTTCTATAAACCTGTTAAACACAACAAGAATTTTCCACTTCTCCTAGTGAGGCGAGATTCTCCTAGTGTTTTAGTATTTAAAATTTAGTATAAACTTTCCCTACCAAATGCCTCCTAGTGAGGATTCCCATGTGGTATGATTAATGGTAGTGTTTTATTACTACTTAAAAACACTAGGAAAATTTCATCATTTTGGTAGTGAAAGTTATAAAAGTTTGACTTATATTAGGACAAACCTAAAGTTAACTATAATTTGGGACCCATCAGGGAGTAGTATATAACTTTTGAACAAACTTGATGCTGTTAGATTTGTATTTGAGTGTTACCGCTGATGTGTATGTATCACATATTTGTCATAATTATTGAGTTCTAACTCCATCCAAAAATAAGTGCAATAGAGCTGCATTTGTTTTGAAATGGGGGTAGTAACTGTTAGTCGAAACCTTGTCCTAACAAAAGCAGAAGTGAGACCAAACCTCCGACACATGTATAACAGTAGTATAACTCAAGAACATCATGTGCCTCAAGTTCCAAAGCCTAGTAGAAAATATAGGCACGTCGAAGAAATAAACAAAGAGCTACTCGTCCTTCTGATAAGAAGGAACACCGAGGGCACCCCTTGCCAATAAAATGACAGTGTACTGATAAACCGATTTGAATGCAGAATTACACTGTAATTTTTTAACTTCCATAATCAATATTGTTACAATGCGGTAAAAAGAAATTTACTTTGACGGTGGAAGGGTAGTTCTAGCAGAATTTTCATTAATAAAAGAGTTGTACCATCAGCAAAAGGGATAGAATATACAAGATCAGTACAAAGGGTCAAGACAGATGAATACTAGGATGCAGCGCCTCCCTTGCACCACTAGCTGGTGAGTAAATTGTTTGCACAAGAAGAGAACATCGAAACTGAGAAGCTTCGGACTTAGTAACCCTCGAATGTCACTACGATGTGTTGATGATTCCCAGCTGCAAATCATGGCAAACCACAAAAGGTACTGCAAAAGATGTTTTAGTACGAGGAAACATACTGTAAAATGACCTTGCTGTTATGCACCATAGCTAAGCTAGATGCCATTAGAATACTATACGTTTCGTTTCTTAAAATTTGAGCACTTGAAACGAGGGCACCAAAGCAACTATGGCCTTGTTTAGATTGCAAATTTTTGCAATTTGGACATTGTAGCACGTTTCGTTTGTATTTGACAAACTTTGTCCGATCATGGACTAACTAGGCTCAAAAGATTCGTCTCGTGATTTACAACCAAACTGGGTAATTAGTTATTTTTTTTACCTACATTTAATGCTCCATGCATACGTCAAAAAATTGATGTGATGGAGAGAGAGTGAAAAAACTTAGAATTTGGAGGTGATCTAAACAAGGCCTATAATATAGGATCGAGCTAAGTAGAAATGCTTCAAGTTCCAAGGCCACAAAAAGAATTGCTTTGTCCACTATTGTAAGGGCGTGATTGGTTAGGCCCCGTTTAGATCCGAATTTTTTTTGGGTTTTGGGTACGGTAGCATTTTCGTTTGTATTTGATAATTAGTATTTAATTATGGACTAATTAGGTTCGAAAGTTTCGTCTCGCGATTTCTCATCCAACTGTCACTTAGTTTTTTTTTCCGTCTACGTTTAGTACTCCATGCATGTGCCGCAAAATTCGATGTGACGAGTACTACGCAAAAATTTTTAGGTTTTGGGGAACTCAACGGGGCCTTAGGCCCCGTTTAGATCCAAAAAATTTTGGATTTTGGCTCACTGTAGCATTTCGTTTGTATTTGGTAATTAGTGTCTAATTATGGACTAATTAGGTTCAAAAGTTTCGTCTCGCGATTTCTCGACCAACTGTGTAATTAGTTTTTTTTTTCGTCTACATTTAGTACTCCATGCATGTGCCGCCAAATTCGATGTGACAGGTACTATGCAAAATTTTTTGCCAACTGAACGGGCCTTAGTTGCCCAGCCTGAACTGGCTTGCACAAGGATCTAGACCTCTACTGGACAGGCTGAGTCATCAGTTGATGTATCGAGAAAAGAACCTCCACGGAGCCGTACCATGAGGTCGTGGAGGACAGATTTGGCAGAGGGCGTATGAAGAGCATCTTCTTGGATAGTGGATCAGGGCGCGAGCTCCCGTCGGTGAGCGAGGACAAGTTGCATGTTAGAAGGCAGGACCAGACACTGTTAGGGTCAGCGACCACATGGAAGCCTAGCGAGACCATCGTAACACCATAGGCATCGAGTGCCTAAAATGATCTAGATGGCCAGAAAGACAGTGGATAACCAATAAAAACTTATATAAAGCCCTTGTTTAGTGGTAGGAATTAGGATTTTAGGGTTACTGTAGCACGTTCGTTTTTATTTGGCAAATAGTATTTAAACATGGACTAATTAGGCTCAAAACATTCGTCTCGCAATTTCCCACCAAACTGTGCAATTAGTTTTTTTTTCGTCTACATTTAATGCTCCATGCACGGGCCGCAAACATTCGATGTGACAGGTACTGTAGCAACTTTTTGGAAGTTGGGGTAGAAGATTACAAGACTAAAGTAAATAGAGTATAACCTGGTGCCAATGGGCAAGAACAGATGCCTAGTGGTGTTGTTTCCAAGGTCCTCTCCCAGTGTAATTATGACACCTTTTTTTTTTGAAGAATGCTGGTATCCCAACAAGCTCCACCGGAACAGAGACATCGGCAGAGAGAGCGCTTCGGGAACAGCTTGCTGAACAGAAAAGTTTAGTTGCATGTCCTCGTTGAATAAGTGGATCAACTAAAGAGGAAGATAAAAAAGACTGAAATAGAGTTTGAGGAGTTCAAGAAAGAACAACCGGAGGAAAATAATAATAAGCTCCTTGAGTGTATCATGCGCTTCAGTGCTGGTAACTCTAAGTGTCGAGCTTCTATGGGCTTAATGCAATGAACATGTGTGTTTTGATATGTGAACTGGTGTGCCGGTTTGATGTAGTGAACTCTTATGATGGCTTGATATGTGAACTTTAGTACTGATTTGCTAGAGATGTGTGAACTACGTCAAGTTCAATAATTATGTAGTCATTCTATGCAGCAGTGATGTCAGGGTCATAAACCCGGGGTGTCTCAAGGCATCGATTAGTTAGCAGGCCACGTGGCCCGCAACATATCAGCTAGCGAAGGCACGAACGACCGAGGCCTAGCTAAGCCAAGCAAACCAGGCCGAACGCTAAGGCCAGGGTCAGCCATGACCCCTTCCTCCTGCCATAGCCGCATGACACTCAAAAGGGGTGCGACCTCTTCCTCGTCACGACCCCCGAAAGGAATAGAGAGAGGTCGAGCCTAGCCAAGCGTGCATGCTCTGACAAGAACATGCACGCCGCACTGACCCCGCAAGGACCAAGGGGACAACAGTCACCTCGGCCCGGTTATACACCATCCCTATGCCACGCTGCACAGACAAGATAGGATGTGGGTACGATCCCATCCACTACGAGATAGGATCCACGACGAGAGCCTTGACTCAGAAGCCATCTAGATCTGTGGGAGCCATGACCCTGACGATTGGGATCGTGGCCCTCAGCTCCTAAAACCAACAAGACAATTAACGACCTTGGGGCGGCTACCAACTCTGGTACGACGCCCTAGGAAACTAGGAGACGATGACGAAGACCACGACGGAGACCACATCGCACAGGACGGCTGGCGAACCACTAGCATGCCTACAGTGCTACCACGGCTAGCATAGTTGCACTATGCCATACCATGCTGCGACGTGGCCACAAGACCATGATGACAATCACACCCGGACGTGTACCTCAAGATGGCATAGCTTGCAAGCCAAGTTAGCTAGGCCCTCCCTCAGGCTCACGACCCTTCGGTCGGGAGAACCTACCGCATTGTATATGCCCTGGCCCCAAACTCTATATAAGGGCAGTCAGGGCACCCTCTCCAGACACATTCACATCCTCTACAATTTAATTCATTCTCCATCGTAGTAGGGCTCCTATAGCTTCTCTTCAGGAAGCCCATCTCCTAGCTCTAGCTCTTCTTCCTCTTCCACCATTCTTACACCCCCCATTGTAAGAACTTCAAACCATTCAAGTGAGGAACATGCACTCATCATCTCTGAGACTGGACGTAAGGCACTAGCCTGAACCAGTATAAATCCTCGTGTCTTTTGGATGCTACCATCATCTTCCTAGAGCAGTACATCAATTGTATACATTTACTAGTCCGATTTACAAAACACCGACAGTTGCCGTGCCAGGTAGGGGATAGTCACGCACTCTCGTTGTTGAGAATGAAGCGATGGCTCCCTACACTTACGTCGAACTTCCTCTTGGCATGGCCCCGGCGGCCGCATCTGCTTCAGAAGCCTCGAGTTCACCGACATCGATGGGCCAGCTCCCATAAATGGTCTTCTCCGCGGTCAAGCCCTGTGCTTTAGGGACCTGGACTTCGTAGCCGACTGCCTGGGTTAGCTGCTGCGGAGCAAAGAGAATGTGGCTTCGCCGCACATCTCGATGCCTGATCACAGACCAGCCCGAGCCGGTCCCGCGATCGTCGATTTTGGTGCGCTAGCATGCAGAATCGATGCCTATCTCGGGGCGAATCCTGAGCTAGAGCTAAGCCGACGTGTTTTCTATGTGTTGGCGAACGCTTTCGCCCAACTCTCCAGAAGTGGGCCCCTACCACCAGAGGCCGAATTCTGTAACCCCAGCACCGCACTGCCCTTCGAAATGAGGGACGCGATCGCACTGTTCGAGCGAGGGCTAGCCAGGCGCAATGCTCGATCAATGACGTCGGAATCCTCTGGGTTTGTGGGGATGATGGAGCAGGATCCAGAGTCTATCTACGACCTCCTACTGGCAACCCATGAGAATATGGACTCCGAGTCTAATTCTGAGGGGAGCTGCCATCTACTGAGAGAATGCAACATGTTGCACCTCTCAGAGGATGGCACAACGCTGGTGGAGGATGTAGAGGATGATGCCTATCCAATCCCAGCAGCCCCGAGGAATAGGCCGAGTATGACCAGGAGCGCCTAGAATGAGCCAGGGCTCATGAAGCTGATCAGGTTGATGGATGTCGTGATGATAGATGCCCTAGCCCGCAACACCTCGACACTGAAGGTGCACGGGCATGGGCATGCTGTTTGTATGATCAAATCCAATAGGGCAGAAGGGAGACACCCGTCTTCCCTCGAGCCAGCCAAAATGTCATAGCGGCTGCCATGATCATGCGGACAGCCCCTGAACCCTCGACCGATGAGGGAAAGTGCGTCCATCAGGAGCTGCGAGACCTGCTAGAAACTATAGCGGTGTAGCAGGCTCAAAGCTCCACAGAGAGGTAGCATCCCGAGGCTAGCTTCGTACACATCTCCTCAGCATGTGGTGCATGTTGGTATATTTAACGCACACAGATAAATCCACAAGCGTACGGATACCACTATAGCTTTTACCTGAAAGTATTTCAAGTATCGTATCCATAGGAAAACGTGTGAGACTAACTACAATCTAACTTAACTAGGGGTAGCAACAAGGTTAAGATAAATAGGAGCATAGAGAGGAAAACTAAGGTTCTCTAGTTCTAACTTGGGTAAGCTATATCTTCTACTATTCAACTAGGGACATTACTTAAGGAAAGACACTAGTAGAGGATGCTTCCCGTAGTAACCGCGTCCTACTTGCCCTACAAATGGGAGGTGGACTATAGAGGATTCAACGAGGCTATAAGAGTCACCCTCATGAGCTACCACCGATCCGAAATGCAGGATGCATCCATAAGTAACCAAAGTCTAAGCACCATGCTTACATTACAATTACTACTTTACTCTTCCCGAATAAAGAATAAAGCACTCAAACGAGTTGTGAACCTCATGAATAATATAAACAAGAAGCTTACTTGAATTAGAAGTTGATTACTAGAGAAATCTCAAAGGCAAACTCAGATATAACTTGGATCCGCCAAGGTATAGGCCGTAGAGAGAGCACCGATAGGCCAGCATCTCCTCCAAACTTTTCCCTCACTCTCCATCTCACTATTATTTACAAGACTAGATCCTATGGAGGACTAATCTTGTCTTGATAGCTGGCTCTGATCCTAACGAGGAGAATATAAATTAGGGTATTAGGGTGGCTCCAAGGAGGGGGTAGAGGCTGATATATATAGGCCGGAGCATCAATCCTGAGCCCAGATTGGATCTCAATGGCGGTGGGGAACCAACTTTTGAAGCGGAGGCTGACTAGCGGACCCATAGGCCGGACGGCCCCACATGGCAGCCCCTCGAGGTCTGCTTTGGTGGAGAGCCTCCTGGAGTCTTCTAGAATCTTCCCGCGCTATTCACGTAGTGAAATTCTATAATTTCCTTTGACGAATAGGTCCTCATTGGCGGTTTTCTAGATAAACCCTGCTGAAAACACAGATTCACCAAAACTCATGGAATTTATTAGTTTAAACCCCTATACCTATATTTGGTAATGGAATTAAGTATAAATGTAGGTTATGTTGACAATTTATAATTAGTGTTAGTGACTGTCAACAAGCTCCCCAAAGCTTAACCTTTGCCAGTCCCTAAGTAAAGCTAAACTCAGCAATGGATCAAAAGTTGCTACAATTATGCCTCAAAAGTACACATGGGTTCAATAAAAAATTATCCTCCGGATTAGAATAAACTAATCTGACTTTCAAACTTACCCGCATTATCTTCAACCATGGGGCTTCTTAACCTTCACTTGAGTCTTGAGCAATTGAAAGACAGAACGATCAACTCAAGCACTATGTCTCAAGTTCTTTGTTCTACCATTATTCCGGAGTTTTTATAAGTTTTCAAAATAAAACTCAATGATTCCATTGTATGACACTCTCAAGTCTCTCAATATATGTGGTATTTGTGGATCCTCACCAAAGCAATAAAGATGGTATGCCTTTTCTCTTTCTACTACTAAGGCTTATATGGAGTTCATAGGTAGGGAGAAAGCTAGAGCAAAATTGCAATGCATATATTATAAAGTCAAACATCGGACCCAAAGAGAGTTGAGTCATACAATCAAATCAAGATGTGCATGTGTGTGGATATATGGTGGATATAAATGGTGGCTAACCTAATTCTACTTTGCTCCTTGAAAATATATCTCTCTTTTAAAACTTGGAAACATTTGCTAGAGAACAGGGACTATCTTATTCATCTTTTTTAGGTGGACATCTAAGTACCCATTGTTTTAGATATCTTGGATACTTGTCCATTTTTTTCCCAATCTCTTCTTTTCTTTTTCTCTTTTTTACTTGTGAATAACTTTTACATATCCCATGTCTCTTTTCTACAACAAAACTTTGAGAGAGATATCAATAAGAACCTGGAGCATTTATTTGGTGGATGGAAAACCTAACAAGCATGTTTTTGGGTTCACTCCCAATGTAGGAGTAGAACATTTTTAGATGGATTTAGATGGAAGGTATGTTTTTGCACCCACCCCCAGTGTAGGAGTAGTGCATATGTGGGTGGTGTGTACGTGATCTTGATTTTAAGAGCATGACAAATCTCTCATAAGGGTCAACAAAGTTTGACAAAACTCAATGCAAAAGCAAGCAACATATATGTGGAAGTTTTTCTAGACTAAAAAGATAAATCTCCGGAACTTTAGTGTCACTTGGAACAAGATAAACAGCAGCTCAGACCTTCTCATATCATATCTGTCAATTACCTAGACTTAGATCAAGCATATGCTACCCACGAGTTTCAAGTTCAGAGTAAATCCTTATATCAAAACAATCTTATCTAAAACTCGGGAGAATTCAAAGCTGAAAACTAGGTACTTGAAAGGAATTAGAACATAGCAACTATTCATCATTTCCATTTTAAGAGATTATTCTGAGTTCTCTTTATTTTATTCAACTCTTAAAACTAAATTAAAGCAAACTAGACACACTTTTTAATTTTGTTTTCAATTTTACTAAATCACACATTATTACTATAGATGACTAATGTAAAGATAAATTTTTATTTTGTTTTTCACTCATCATTTTTTAACTATTAAAAAGAAACTAAAATTAAAACAAAAAGGGGAAAGAATACTTACCTGGATACACGGGAGTGCTTCTCCCCCAAGCTAGCTCTTTCGGTGAGGGTTCGGTATTGTAAGTCCTTTGAACCGGACTTCTCCTTGTGAAGTTCATTGATCAAGTACCTTGGTTTGCTCTGAAGATGAGAATTCTTGAGGTGGCGCATCTAATGGTGATTTCACCTTCTTCCGCTAAACATGTCTTGGTTTTGAGTTTTTATTTTGGTTTGACAGGTTCAGGGCCTTCACTTGTAGAAATTAGGGAGTCGGCTATCTTTCCCTTATACTTTGCTTGAAGTGTGTCCTACTCATAAGACAAGATAGAGATCAAGTGCATGGGCTCTGTTGGTGGGAAAACACCAATAGAACCAAAAACTTTATTTATTCTTCTCTAACCTTAGGCACATGGGACAAGATGAAGTTGATGTTATGCTCTTTGTTTAATCGTAACATGGGTGACAAGATCGAAAGATTGAGCATGAATGTAGCATTTAAGTACATTTACAAAGAAGGTTGAATTGCTTAACCTATGGATGGATTGTCTATCTCTACATAATGATCAAGCTTTACATGATTATGACTATCATCTTCCAAAGATAGGATGTGCAATATTTTAGCTCAATTGGTTAAGACTATGAGATCAAGAAAGTGGTGTTGCGAATATACTAAACATGTTGAGTTAATCAGGTTGGATCAAGGAAGTGTAACTCAATCATGTTTGTTTCTTATTTGTGTGCCTACTAGAATCAAGAAAAGCTTTTTAAATAATGACCATTTACCTTAGGATGTTACCTTTGTCATTAGAGCATGAAGACACCATATGACAAAGGGTAGATGACTCGTGATGGTCCTTTCCTTTTGCTTGAAGTTTATCTTTTTGCTTCTTTGATCTTGCCACTTTGTGGGTCCTTCCGCCTTACGCTTTGTTTTATGCACTCGTCTTCTTCCTCTTTGTTCCATAGCTATAGTGGTGGCTGGGTTTATAAAATCATGCCAAACCTTGAACAGGCATAGCTCATATTTATTCATCTAGTTCTTCCATCCATCATGAATGAGTTGTGTCTTCTTTACACAATGTTATTGGAGTTCATCATGTGTCTGGCTTCATCTCCTATTTGAATTCATCTCGTGACTTATCAATATTGATGTGAGAGTTTCCTGTAGGGGTTAGCCACAAAATATCCAGTGCCTACTAAAGCATACTATCGGCTCAAAAATCAACCTAGAAACCACATCTAATTTGATTTAGTAAGGCATTTTAACCTAAGCACCACGCTTAATTTAAAAGCCTTTAGAAGTAAAATCAGCACACCTTTTGGTTCAAGAATCAAACTATACACCGTGTTTAGTTTAATTTAAGAAAATAGTTTAAACTAAGCACCATGCCTAATTTAGAAGATGTAAGATCATACTCCAAACCTTAAGCATACTATAGTAAACAAAGGTATCATGAAAGGATTATAGAAATTTATTCAAATAGAGATGAAAGACAATGATTGTTATTTAGCAAATTGAGCATGGCTTAAAGGTAGAGACAACCAAGATGAATTAGCAACATGGCATAAGATTTTTCAGAGAAGTTCATCCCCCACACTTGAATTTTGCAAAGCAAAATCAAGTTTGGATGGATGTGATTCAATGTTGCATGATGATTGGTTGTACATACCTTGAGTCATCATCGTTCATCCTTTTTGCTTCAAACCTGGAATGGTTAGTGACAATAATACCCGAAGGAATATTTTCAAAATTATATTTCTATGATCATTTCACAAGGGTATCACAACAGAAGGTGAAAACTCATATTATCTTCCGAAAGTGCTTGTTTTAGGATAGAAGCTCGTCCTTGGGAAACCTTCAAATTGCGTTTCTAATTGGTGAAGTGGTTTCCCCTCCAACACCAACCTTTGGGTGCCTATCTCAAGATTCATGCCAACGAGATTTGCAATATTTATGATAAACATATGCATCTACAACCACCCTTTCAAAGTCTTTATGAACAAAAAGTATGAGTGGGTTGAAGATCTCGTGTTTGGCAATGTTGGAAAGGTCGATTGATTCAGGAGATTTCTCATGTGAGCATGGATTTGATGAGGTGTTCATAAAATAACTTCCATGCTCGTCGATGTCATCTTCCTTTTCAAGCTCTAGGGGTGTTTCTTCATGAATGCCTATAGGCGGAAACATTGTCTCCATCATTCCATGCCTATGACATTCAATGGACGTTTTATTGTCCAAGATTTCCCATGGATTGGTGGCTCTCGGGTTGATCTCATCTAAGGCTTCCTCCAAACTTGGATGAGTCTTGTTTATTAAAGAGATTGATTTAAGATTACCATTTGGATTTTACCCATAAGGCTTCATCCTTGTCCATCCATTCTTTAACAATGGCGTATAAGTTCTTAATACATTCTAGCCATTGTCGTCGCTCTTCTTGGTTATCCTTGTGGCCTTCATGACTCCTATGCTTTGGGTGTCTTGGTGGATTTCTAGGATCATCATGAGTTTCAGGAGAAAGAGCAAAAGAGGAATCATCGGGGTCAAGGACGGGTTTGAATGAGACATCTAATGTGGGCACATAAGGGGAGAAGATAGGAATTGCTTCTAAATGACTTGGCTCTCCTTCTAGGGGTTCGTTAGACATGCCATTCTTGAATTCTTGCCAATGTCCTACATGGGAATAAGGACACTTTCTAAGAGATCCCTTCTTGAGAGGAATTGAATTATATTCGCTCGAAGGTCTCTTGTGGAACTAGAAGTTTATGCTTTTCCCAAAATCATCAAAAAGATCATCGTCACAAGAAATTTCAAAAGGTTGAATTTCTTTTCCTTTAGAGGATTTGGATTTTGGGGTATAGATGGTTCGGGATTGATAGCTAAACCTTGGGATTGAAATGGTTGTGATTTGGCTATCAAAACTTCCTCTTCTTGTTTGGGAGATGATTCCTTCTCTTCCTCGAGAAGTTCATTATGAATGCTAGTGCATGGAGTTTTTCCACTAATCTTATCAAGCATAGACCTTGCTTCACTAGCAGACGGATGAAGGAAAGCTCCTCTAGAGGTTGCATCAAGGGATTCCATGGAATCCTTGCTAAGACACATGTAAAAATATTGAAGGAGCATTGGGTCTAGAATAGCAAGGTCCGGTCCAGTGATGATGAGGTCATTAAAATGATCCCACGATGTGCCAAGAGATTCTTCTTCTAGTTATCTAAAATTTAGAACCTCTTTTCAAATGCTAACCACTTTAGAGATGGGAAAGAAATGTAAACAAAATTTAGAGCATAGTGTTTCCCAATCTCCTTGCATACTTCCTATGGTTTGACTGTATCATTGTTTAGCTCTTCTTGTCAAAGAGAATAGAAACAACTTCTATTTTAAGGTTTTGTCAGACATGCTAGTGATATGCAAGCATGCATAGGTCTGATAGCTGGCTTTGATCCTGACAAGGAGAATATGAATTAGGGTATCAGGATGGCTCCAGGGAGGGGGTAGGGGCTGATATATATAGGTTGGAGCATCAATCCTGAGCCCTTGGATCAAACTGACTTGAATAAATGGCAAAGATTGGATCTCAATGGCAGTGGTGAACTGACTTTCGAAGCGAAGGCTGACTGATGGGACCCATAGGCCGACCAGCCTACAGGTGGGGCCGGTCGGCTCCACATGGCAGCCCCTAAGGGTCTGCTTTGGTGGAGAGCCTCCTAGAGTCTTCTAGAATCTTCCCACACTGTTTACATGGCGAAATTCCGTAATGTCCTTTGACGAATAGGTCCCTCTTAACGGTTTTCTGGATAAACCCTACTGAAAACATAGATTCACCAAAACTCATGGAATTTATAAGTTTTAACCCCTATACCTATGTTTGGTGATGGAATTAAGTATAAATGCAGGTTATGTTGACAGTTTATAATTGGTGTTAATGAACGTCAACAGTGCCCCCAAGGGGCACCACACGCCAAGCATGTGCGGCATGTGGGCGAGAACCCTCCCCAGCATGCAGCCCTAACATCGGAAACTACATTGCTCGTCTAGTTCAAGGCGCCAGGCGCCCTAGGCCATACTAGGTAGGCAAAGATCAACTATAATACAGTGACAGCGACCCAGACAACCATGGCCAGCATCCTAGGGATCGGGACGCTCGACGCAACCTAAGCCCGGACGCGTGTGGCCTATAGGCATTCGCAAAATGGATCCAGTAGGCGCCATTCCCGGCGTGCTTCCGCGTGCCACTGAACATCGTCAAATACTCTGGGGACACTATTGATGGTAGTTAACAACCATTATAAACCATTAATATAACATATGTGAGGGTATGAAAGTAATCACCAACATAGACTTAGGGGTTTAAACTAATAAATTCCATGAGTTTTGGTAAATCTGTGTTTTCTGCAAGGTTTATCCAGGAAATCGTCAAGGTGGACCTATATGTCAGAATTAATCGTGCTTATCCACGACATAAACAACACTAGAAGGATCTAGAAGACACCAGAGGACACCACACCGTGGTGGAGGGCGAGAGGCCACCACGATCCCACCTATAGGCTAGCTAGTCTATGGGGGCCACTATCAGCCTCCGCCTCGTGACATCGGTTTTCCACCGCCTCCTAGGTTGCATCCATGCCATCCATTCAAGTTAGTTTAATCGAAGGGCTCAGGATTGATGTTCTAGCCTATATATATCAGCCCCTACCACCCCCCTGACATATCAAACCCTGATCAAGTCATTTGAGAAGACAGAAACCCTAATCATCCTTAGAGCTACATTGGTATATTATCTATATGCTTGTTGATTCTTTCCATTTATATATTTTCTTTCAAGTCACAAGTAAATACCAATAAGCATTTCTGGCGTCGTTGATAGAGATTAAATTCAAAACCTTGTTCTTAGTAGCGATGTTAAGAAATACCAACAGGCATTTCTGGCGCCGTTGTCGGGGAAGGTAGCTTGGCAAATGAAAATTTGATAACTTTATAGTTATTGATGTGATCGAGATAACCATTGACCTCTGCTCAAATAGGCTTACCCTTGTTCTATCTACTTTTATATCTTATGCAGGAAAATGTATGACTTGTTTTGACCTTGCAACAAACTACGTTGAAGATCTAGAAGCATTAATCAGGAGAACTGAGTTAAACTCAAGAAAGTCTCAGCTTTAGAATTAGAAGAAAACCAGACAAGGCGCAGCTTAACACCAGTTTTCGAAGCCATAGCTAATAAGACCCTCCATGAGTTCTCTGCTCCAACTACAGCCAACATCCATATGGGACCAACAATCATTGTGGGAGACAATGGGTTTGAGCTCAAGCCAGCTCTCATCAAGATGGTGCAAGCTAGCCAGTTTTGCGGAACATGGAGATGTGAGTGCTCATATCCAACACCTCCAGGGGATCTGTAGAACTTTCACCATCAAAGGAGTATCCAAAGATGCCATATTACTTCGCCTCTTCCCATTCTCACTCTTGGAGAAGGCAAAGCAATGGTTCTATGCCAACAAAGATAGAAATACTACATGGGATAACTGCTCCATGGCCTTCCTAGCGAAGTTCTTTCCCACGGGCAAGACCAATGCTCTGTGTGGGAGAATTTCAAGCTTCCAACAACAATATGATGAATCTGTCCCTGAGGCATGGGAATGCTTTCAAGACTACATATCAAAATGTCCTCAACATGGGATGGAGAATTGGCTACTCATGCAGACTTTCTACCACGGATTGACCAATAGTACCCATGAGAATATGGATGCTGCTGCTGGAGGTGCATTCCTATCACTCACAATCCTAGGTGCAACAACTCTCATGGAGAAGATGGCCTCCAACCAAGGTTGGAATGAAGAACGTCTTCAGACCCACAAGAGATATGGAGGTATGCATCAACTCAGGGAGGTAGACATGTTGTCTGCCAAGATGGACCTACTGATGAAGAAGCTCAAAGACCGAGCTAATGAGAAGCAAGAAGTCATGCACATTCATGATTCCCACATGACATGTGAAGAATGTGGAAACACAGGGCACTTAGGGAGCAACTATCCTAAAACCCATGAGGATGTGAACTTTGTCAACAACTACTTTTGTCATCAATAGAATCAAGGATGGAATCAACACCAAAGGCCAAACTACTAAGGTAATTACCAAGGTAACTCTCAAGGTAATAATAATTTCAATAATCAACCACCCTTGAGAGAGTTAATTTCTGGCCAAGCTAAAATAATGGTGGGCTTATCTAGAAAACTAGCCTCCAATGATAGAATCTTAGAAAACATAAATAATAGAATGGATAGCTTCTCCTCTACCATAAAAAACCAGCATAGCTTTAATAAGATGATAGAATCACAAATAGCTCAGCTGGTGGCTGTTGTTCCTCCAACCAACACAGGTAAGATTCCGGGGCAACCGGAAGATCTAGAAACTATAAATCTTATCGATATTCACAATGTAGCATACTACTGTATACAACCATCAGCTGGACGATGGATAGATTATTCCTTGCTTGAAAAGAAAGGTGATCCAGGAAGACCTGTCATCCACATAGCTATTGGACCTCACATTTTCTAAGAAGCTGTCTGTGACTTCGGAACAAGTGTCAATATCATGCCTAAGGTAATCTATGATAAAATTAATGGAGATACTTTATTGTACACAAATATGCATTTGTAGCTTGTAGAATAGTCCCTCTGCTACCCAAAGGGAATTCTTGAAGATGTATGTGTACAAGTGGGACAATCATACATACCCATAGATTTTGTGATTTTGGAAACAGGTGGAGATGTAAGGGCACCCATTATCCTAGGCCGACCCTTCCTAAGCACTACAAAAGCCATCATCTATGCGGACAGTGCAAAGATCTATTTCACAATCAAGGACAAGAAGGAGAAGTTTACTTTCAAGAATCATATCTTGCAATCTCCTGGTCATCCACAAACACCGTACTTGCCCAAAGAGACAACAGTAAGCAAGAAGAAGAAGAACCAAAGAAGGAAGAACAGGACCAGGCAGTCATAAGAGGAACCAGTTAACATGATCAACACACTCCGATTAGAGTATGACCACCTCCTTGCTTCACCATACCTTACCAAGAAGGATGACCCTAGTGTGCCGATGATCGAGTGTACCATTGGACATAATATTCCACAACACCTTCTGCGACATTGGGTCAGGTGTCAACATAATGTCAAAGGTAACATAGGAATACTTATTTGGTGATGACCTTTGTTCCCTACATATATGCAATTGCAGATGGTGGACCAATCAATTCGATTTCTGAAGGGAATAACGAAAGATGTCATAGTAAGAATACATAATCACTATGCCCCTACTAACTTCATCGTTCTAGACATGAGAGAAGAAGAAAAAGACATACCCATCATCCTTGAAAGACCGTTCCTCAACACCACCAATGCGATCATTTATGTTGGATCTAGACAAATCCACTTCTAATTTCCAGGAGAAAAGGTACGTTGTTATTTTAATAGTTATACTACTTATGAGCACCCCAAGAAGTCCTGCTCTAAGAGGAGACATTGATCATCCCAACGCCGAAAGAACCAATCCCCAAAGAATGGATAGGAGGGGAGATGAGGAAGTTGTGAAAGATGAACTTACTCCGCCCAAATTAAATCCACAAACCAAGCAAGTGTGGAAGGAAAAGGTGACACCATCAGAGTCACCATCACTCGAGGTGCACCCATCAAGGTCTCCATCTTCGAGACCGACAGATGCACCCAAAGAATGAACAAGATAGGACAAAAGTCTTGTCCAAAGGACTTAAAAATCCGAACCCTCACCAAGAGGTAAATCTGTAATTATCCATATTTACTTTTTCACATTGCATGAATTATTTTACTTTAGCATATTTACTTTTCTACATCAGCATTACATTTAGAAAAGAAAATAAAATAAAAATCTCATTATTGCATTATAAAAATCTTAAGCCCCATGTGAATACTTCAACAGTGTGTAAAAACCCCCAAGACTATTTATTGTGGCGGCATAAAAATAAAAATACCATGCATGCATTATATTCAGAAAATCCAAAAATACTAGATAGACATCATGCTAAAGACTTGTCAATACAAAAATCTTTCTAAATCCCAAGAACAACTAATTTCTAGATGGCTGACTGCTAACCCTTTATCTTAATCCGTTCCATGAGTTTTGGTGTTCTTGTTTGTACTTTGCAAGATGATATACATGATCAAGAGCAAGTTCACCTGGTCGACTTCATCTCACTCCACCTTTGGACGAGAAGGACATCCGCTGGTAAGGCTGCTCTAAGAAGGACCATGACAGCATCTAGCTTGGGGGAAGAGCATCCCTCGTGTATCTAGCTAAGTATTTCTTTCCTTCTACTATGAGTTTGCTTCATGCTAAAAAAAGATGCATAATTAAAAACAAAATAAAAATTTATCTTTGTGTTAAATATATATTAGTAATGTGTGATCTAAAAAGAATAAAAACAAAATAAAAAGTGCGTGTCTAGTTTTAAGTTTGATTCTTAAGAGCTAAATAAAATAAATGGACTCTGAAGACATTGGTGAATAGTTGCTCTGCTGTAATTCCTTTCAAGTACCTAGTTTTCAGCCTTGAATTCTCCTGAGTTTTGGATAAGACTGCTTTGATTTAAGAATTCACTCTGAGCTTGAAACTCATGGGTAGCATATGCATGATCTAAGTATAGATAATTGAAAAGGTCTAAGCTGTTGTTTATCTTGTTCCAAGTGATACTAAAGTTCTAGAGATTTGTCTTTTGAAAAACATAAAAATGCTACATGATGAGCACCTGTACGACAAAGCTTGAATTCTTACTAGAGCCATATATGATATTTAGACTAGGAAAACTTCTACATATATGTTGCTTGTTTTACATTGAGTTTAGTCAAGTTTTGTTGACCCTTATGAGTGGTTTATCATGCTCTTAAAATCAAGATCACGTACACACCACCCACATATGCACTACTCCTACACTAGGGATAGGCGCAAAAACATGCTTTCCATCTAGGTCCACCCAAAAATGTTTTACTCCTACACTGGGAGTAAACACCAAAAATATGTTTGATAGGATATCCACTAAATAAATGCACCAAGCTCTTGTTGCTATCTCTCAAAAGTTTTGTTGCAGAAAAGAAGCATGGGGCTATGCAAAAGTTAGTTAAAAAAGAAGAAAGTTGCAAAAAATGGACAAGTGTCCAAGATATTTAAAACAATGGGTACTCAGATGCCCGCCTAAAAAAGAAGAAAAAGGAGATGAATAAGATAGTCCATGCTTTCTTGCAAATATTTCCCAGTTTCAAAAGAGAGATATGTTTCAAAGAGCATAGTGGAATTAGGTTAGCCATGAAATATTTCTACACACATGCACATCTTGATTTGATTGTATGACTCAACTCTCTTTATATCCAAGGTTTGACTTTACAATATATGTATTGCAAGTATGCTCTTTCATGCTTTCTCTACTCCTATGAGCTCCACATAAGCCTTAGTTGTAGGAAGTGAAAGGCATAAACATCACTATTGCCTTGGTAAGGATCCACAAATATCACATATATTGAGAGACTTCAAAGTGTCATACAATGGAAGCTCTGAGTTTTATTTTGAAAATTATTAAAAACTCCGGAATAATGGTTGAGCAAAGAACTTGAGACATAGTGCTTGACTTGATCGTTCTGTCTTTCGATTGCTCAAGACCTAAGTGCAGGCTAAGAAGCCCCATGGTTGAAGGTAATATGGGTGAGTTTGAAAGTCAGATCGGTTTATTCTAATCCGGAGGAGAATTCTTGTTTGAACACATGTGTACTTTTGAGGAGTGAAAACATCGATGCAACTCTTGATCCATTTGCTGAGTTTAGCATTGCTTATGGACGAGCAAAGGTTAAGCTTTGGGAAGTTTGTTGATGGTAGTTAACAACCATTATAAACCATCAATATGACATGTGTAAGGGCATGAAAGTAATCACCAACATAGACTTAGGGGTTTAAACTAACAAATTTCATTAGTTTTGGTGAATCTGTGTTTTCTGCCGGGTTTATCTAGGAAACTGTCAAGGTGGACCTATATGTTAGAATTAATCATGCTTATCCATGGCATAAACAACACTAGAAGGATCTAGAAGACACCACACCATGGCGGAGGGTGAGAGGCCGCCAGGTGGGACCTACAGGCTGGCCGGTCTATGGGGGCCAATGTCAGCCTCCGCCTTGTGACATTGGTTCTCCACCGCCTCCTAGGTTGCATCCATGCCATCCATTCAAGTCGGTTTGATCCAAGGGCTCATGATTGATGTTCTGGCCTATATATACCAGCTCCTACCACCCCCTGACATATCAAACCCTAATTAAGTTATTTGAGAAGACAGAAACCCTAATCATCCTTAGAGCTCCACCATGTTCTAGGGCATAGCTAGCTAGGCTAGATCTAGAGGGAGGCAAGCTTCGCTTGGATTCCTGATCATGTCAAGAGTGTGGCTTGGTATAGCCTTTGTACCTCCTCTCTTTTGTATCTCTCATTACTTTTATATGTTTGCTACAATTGTTATGACATTGTTCTTCATATTAATCATGTTCCTAGTTATCATGTTCATCGTCTACTTTGATTATATGCTAAGTATAGTTAGATTATCATCATGTTCAAGCATAACTTCATATAGCACTCACTCGAAGGTACTAGGATTGAGTGGTTGACATTGTGTAAGCGTGGTGCTTATACATTATTTACCTATGAATGCACCCTATATTCTGGGCCATGTGGTAGATCGTGGATGTGACACTCTCATTGAGTCCTTTGTAGTCCACTCCCCAAATATAGGACAAGTAGGATCTAGTTACAATGGAAGACAAACTCTATTCTTAATCGTCCTTAGTAATATCCCTTATGTGTAGATATGAAGTTGATCTTAACCATGACTACTAAGTATAATTGCACTAATCAATGTATGCTTTGACATGTAATTAAGAATGACTTAGGAATTATTCATCTAATTTCTACTAAGCAATGTTAATGTCATAGAAAGGAGTACTCTGAGTGATCATTTATCATTTATCATTCCTTATCATATACATTTATCTATTGACTTACCCCTGTTATGAGTAGAAGTTGGGTTATGGTTTATTTCTCTATCATGTGTATAAGTTATCAATATATTCTAACTGCCCATCCTTCCCTATGGTAAAAATATAAATAACGATACCTAAAATACTCCTAGGTGAGGTGCTACAATGGTATATTATCTGTGCGCATGTGGATTCTTTCCATTCATATATTTTCTTTCAAGTCACAAGTAAATACCAATAAGCATTTCTAGCGTCGTTGCTAGAGATTAAAGTCAAAACCTTGTTCTTAGTACAACGTTAAGAAATGCCAATAGACACCAACCCTGCAGTGTGGTTGGAAGACTTCTGCCTCGCCTGTCAGGTAGGCGGGGCCAACGACGATCTCTTCATCATCCAATACTTGCCGCTCTACCTTGAGGAAAGCGCCCAAGCATGGCTCAAGCATCTCCCCACGAACAACATCCACTCATGGGCAAACTTCAAGCGCATCTTCATAGGGAACTATCAGGGCACGTACGTGTGCCCTAGAAATTCCTAGGATCTCAAGGCCTGCAAACAGAAAGCGGGAGATACTCTACGCGAGTACATCTGCTACTTTTCCAAGCAGTGCAATGAGCTTCCCAATATTGTGGATGCAGACATGATTGGAGCTTTCATCTCCGGCACGACCAATGAAGCACTTGTCCATGAGCTCAGACGCTGCAAACTGCGGACAACGCAGGAGTTGCTTGACCTCACGACAAGCCACACCTCCAATGAGGAGGCCGTTCATGCAATCTTCTACAAATACAAGGGTAAGGCTCAAGCCAAACTCATAGACGAGGCTAAATACCGTAATTGATGGGTGAAGGGCAAGAAGGACAGCTGGAGGCGTCGTGATAGCGAGTTCATCGTAGCGGTCGATAGGGTCCATAAGCAGAAGACTGGAAAGCTCAACCACGTCAGCTTCAACAAGAGAGTCAAGATGCCATGCCGCAATCACGGCTATCCAATCAAGCATACCCTTGAGGAGTGCAACCTCATCAAGTGCTACTTTAGTGGTGACTACAAGGCAACTAGCATAGACGCACCATCTGGGTGCACCGGCAATGAAGAGAAGGGGTATGCGTATCCTGACCCAAAAGAGTGCCTCATGATCTTCAGTGGACCAGTGGCATATGAGTCCAAACGCTGGTAGAAGCTCATGGCTAGGAAGGTCAATGCGGCCACCCTGGGCGAAGCCATCCTAGTTTTCCTGAAATGGTTGAAAACCACGATCACTTTTGATAGGAAGGATCACCCCAACCACATTTCGCAACTAGGGCACTTCCTCCTCATTGTGGACCCAATCATCGACAAGACCCGCCTGCCACATGTCCTCATGGACGGCAGGAGTGGCCTCAACCTAATCTATGCCAAAACGTACGACGCCCTGGGGCTATCGTGAGCGGTAATACGACCATCTGATGCTCCATTTCATGGAGTCATACCTGGGCTTTTGGTCATTCCCCTCAGGCAGGTTTACTTACCCATGATGTTCAGAGGTCGAGCCAATTTCTGCACGAAAATGCTCACCTTCGAAATAGCAGATTTCCCCGGTGCCTATCACACCATCCTGGGCCGACCAAACTACGCTAAGTTTATGGCCGTCCCAAACTACACCTACATAAAACTCAAAATGCCTGTTCCTCATGGAATCATCACTATAGGAGGTGACCTCTAGTAGGCCCACCTCTGTGAATGGGAAAATTATGACATCATGACAGTCGCATGCCAACCCTTGGGGGTTGAACCCGAACATGACTTCCCTACACGGTAGGGGAGCATGTGGAGGTCGTGCCCTGCGACCTCGGCCGCGGCACGTGACGAGGCAGGCGAGGATGTGGCATGAGGATTCACGATCGATGAGCGCCAGAGGGCTTGTGACACAGCGCATTCCTCGCTTCAATGATCCATGTGCTCTAGGCCTCGCCGAGTCGAGCAATGCGAATGATGAAAGCCACGACCAGTGGCACGGACACTTAGCGTTCGCATCAAAGCTATCCTCAGCCAACTGAGGATTTGTATATAATGACCAATGGATCCTACCTATGCCCAAACATCACAACACACCTCTGTGAGTGCACGATGAAGCAACACTCTGATGACGTGTGCGACCCTAGGTGACCCATGTCGATCGGTGCGTGCCAGGCAACACGGTTCACTCACGGGGGGCTACACTATAGCACATCATGTGCCGACGCTCACCAGAAGAAACATTGTCACAACCTAAAGGAAAGAGGACGATGAAAGGTGTGCTACCACCAGGTCTGTCTTACAACGCTTTGGTCACGAAAATGGAGTTGCACTGAGCTAAGCTTCATGGGTTGATCCCTAGACAAGGTCATGTGACTACGGCATTCGAACGATTTGACCATCGATGAGCACATGAAAGCAAAAGAAGCACGAGATACAAACTAAGAAAATTTATTCATCAAAAGACCCTAGGTACAACCTAAGGTCCCTAGCCACCGCCACAGAGGATGTCCTCCACATTCATGGTGGCCACGACGGTGGCTGCGTCAGCGGCAAAGCTACCGACCAGTTTCGCCCACTCTACCAGCCTAGCATGGTCTAAGAACCCGGGCGCCACCTGACAGAAGTCTTGGCCGGTGTGGAGCTATAGGACGGTGAGGGCAACACCGGCTCCTTGATAGATCCTGGCCCCTACAGACATGGCGTGGGAGGTGGCCCTACGAACACTCACTATCAATATAGGTTGAACCCTCAAACTTGAACATCATCTGAATGCACTTACCCCTGATCGTGCAGGCAAGGGTGAAGAGGCGGCGGTGCCCCGCTGGTTCCCGGTGACTCCTCCAATGGCAATTTACCCGCTCAAGAGTGAGAACAGGGAAGTAGTGGAGCAGGCGACTCGAAGCAAATGCCACCCTGTCGTACCATTCCAAGATTATTTATAGCCACTAAGGACACATAAGGCAAACACACGTTCATTCGCATCTACTAATTGCTTGGAGAACCCCGTAGAGCAGGCGAAGCGATCGGAGGGAAGGTGGAACGACGGTTGCCCACGCAGTGGCGTGAACCAAGTAAGCCGCGCACACCCCCACTCTTTTCATATCATTTCAATTTGTGTGCCCACGTTCCGCGGCACATGACTACTTGTGAGTGGGCGCCATTATGCCACGATGTGACCGATAGGCCAACTGTCGCTCGAGATCATGTGCGGAGTGACCCACCACGACCACGACCCCGCGTCATCCTTAGGAAACCCACTCTTGGGCTGATCCTTAGAAGGGTTTGAGGCCACAAAAGGGAAAGGGGCAGGGAGCAGATGGGCCCCTAGGGCTCTAATCGGTGGTGCAGAGCCACTCGACCATCTCTCTTTGTGTCTAAGTCGTCCGCTTTGAAGTCTCCTAGGTTGACCCCCTCTAGGAGGAGGCATCTTGCCCCCTGGCCACTGTGGAGGCGGTTGGGGACTGACCTAATTGATGGCAGATGATTTATGGGACGTCTCTTGATGAGGCACAGCCAAACTCCACATCGATTGGGGAGGATATCGTGTCCTGCTCGGATTACCCATCGACACCAACGAGGCACACCGCTCCAACCGTGTGGTTACAGTGGACATGCCTCTCCTTGCATGGGGCGAAACCAAACCTGCCTATAACAGGGCATCATGACATCTCAAGGTCAGTAGGAGCACCAAGAAAAATAGGAGTCAGGTTCCCATGGCCCCATAAAAGGGTCTAAACCAAGACCGAGACTCCTCCCGACACCTCTAGGTCTAAAGACAAAAGGCTAGCTTCAAAGACTCACAAACCATCAGAGGTCCATGACCTCTCTTGGAGAAATCAATGAAATAGATGGCCTAGGCAATGCAGCAGTAACTTCTATATGAAGTGATGTGGAACCCAAAACGTGATCAGGCTTGGTCACGTGGAAAAAGCAAAAAAGTCCAAAACCTACGAGCCAACGCACGATCATAGAAAACCTCACGAACGCACACAAATAGGTCGAGAAAACATTTTCTCACACTAAGCTAAAAGCCGCGATCCTGACCCCATTTCCTGGGGGCTCGCGACAGGCACAAAAGAAAACCCAAGTACACAGAAAAGAGCATTCTTTTTGTTTAAATCCCTAGAAGTACATGAGCGGTTGAGTCGCTTGGAAAAGTACTACACGTGCAGGAGGAAGAAGATGAGAAATCACTTCACTCCCCTTCTTGTAGCACCACAACCTCTAGAGCAGAAAGACATGGGGAGGACAAGACAAGAGTGGGATCAAGCCTACAGGCCACCACCATCATGCTTTGAAAAGCATGATAGGGACACCAAGGGAAGGCAATGCCTCCCCCGAACCACGGGCAACTACTAGGAGTAGCCCGTAGGCTCTGGGAGCAGTTGGTTGTAGGCCTTTGTACTCGTGTTTTAGCGACCCAAAACCTATAGGTTTGGGGAAGAGCTAAAACCACAAGGGCTTATGGTTGCCCTAAACACCGCCTCAATCCTCCCTCGCTCGCAAAATCCCTTCTAGCACCTGTTGTTGAAGGGGCAACACTGGCTCGTGCCACCCCTATCGACCCTCAGAGGGATGTATGATGGGAACCGCGTGGTTCTCCTTGAGCCTTTCTCTCCCATTTCCTCGCTCTCTCAGCAAGAAGGAAGGGAACGATTTGTAGTTACAGCCATGAGTGGTTCAAACAAAAAGGAAGGCCCATATTTATAGGCCCAAGGGTAGACCGAATAGCCTGAGACTCCCATGCCACGTGGTGAACCACGGGAGGTCACAGCCAATGTCAGATGCCCACGTGAGGTCGGGAAAATTGAGACTCTCACAAGGGTAGGACTGGTACGACATCGACGAGACTGCTCGGTCGCGCCTAGGTCACGAACCCCGATACATAGCACACTAACATGGTAGAGCTCAGCGGTCACATACCACCTCATTAGGGTGTCCTGACGGGGCAAAACATAATGGCCACCTACTGCATTGAACGCACCAAGCCTGCAATGGGTCAAGCAACGAAGCTCGAATAAGCCATGACTACAAACCCACACACAACGCCCACGCATCTCAGCACTTTCATGATCACTTCATGATCGTAAAAATGCTCGAGGCCTACTATTGAGGTCATAACCCCAGGGTGTCTCAAGGCATCGATTAGTTAGCAGGCCACGCGGCCCATAACATATCATCTAGCGAAGGACTGAACAACCGAGGCCTAGCTAAGCCAAGCAAACTAGGCCAGACGCTAAGGCCAGGGTCTACCACGACCCCTTCCTCTAGCCATAGCCGCACGACGCTCAAAAGGACCACGACCACTCCCCTGTCACGACCCCCGAAAGGAACGGGGAGAGGTCAAGCCTAGCCAAGCGTGCCTGCTCTAACAAGAACAGGCATTCCGCACTGACCCCGCAAGGACCAAGGGGACAATAGTCACCTCGGCCTGGTCAAATGCCATCCTTGTGCCACGCTGCATAGACAAGACAACACCACACGGCGGTGACGACTGGTATAGAGTCCACCGTTCAACTATGGACCGACAAGACATGGGTACGATCCCACCCACTATGGGATAGGATCCACGATGAGAGCCTTGACTCAGAGGCCATCCAGATTGGCTGGAGTCATGACCCCAACGATTGGGATCGTGGACCTTAGCTCCTCAAGCCAATAAGACAATCGATGACCTTGGGGTGGCTACCAACTCTAGTATGATGCCCCAAGAAACTAGGAGACGATGACGAAGACCACGGTGGAGACCACATCGCATAGGACAGCTGGTGAACCACCAGCGTGCCTACAGTGCTACCATGGCCAGCACAGTAGCACCACGCAACACCATGCCACGATGTGTCCACAAGACCATAACAAAAACCACGCTCAGACGTGTACGTCAAGACGGCGTACCTTGCAAGCCAAGTTAGCTAGGCCCTCTCTCAGGCTCACAACCCTTCGGTCAGGAGAACCTACTGCTTTGTATATGCCCTGGCCCTGAACTCTATATAAGAGTAGCCTAGCCACCCTCTCTAGACACATTCATATCCTCTACCATTTCATTCATTCTTTATCGTAGTAGGGCTCCTGGAGCTTCTATTCAGGCAACCGATCTCCTAGCTCTAGCACTTCTTTCTCTTCCACCATTCTTGCACCCCCCCATTCTAAGAACTTCAGAGCATTCAAGCAAGGAACACGCACTCGATCATCTCTGAGACTAGACGTAGGGCTCCAACCTGAACAAGTATAAATCCTCATGTATTTTGGATGCTACCATCGTCTTTCTAGAGCAGCGTGACAATCATATAAATTTACTAGTCCGGTTTACAAAACATCAACAAGTGATGATCTGGAATTATTTTCTTACGTAATAATTATTGTGCATGTGGTAGAATCAGCACAGGCCATGTGGTCAAATAAAAATTTAACACATAGACGAACTAGTGCATGACATGTGGAAGATCCAGGACAAAACATGTGGGATGTGGGGGCCAATAAAAATCCGAGACATGGAAGAAACATGTCAAGCCATGTTGCCAAATTAAAAAATGGCATGTGGGTGGTCCACAACATGACATGTTCCACTGAAAAGCTGGTAAATTGGCGTACAACATCATGACGTGTGTTCAAATAAGAAATTGACATGTGGAATATCCTAGTCATGCCACGTGGGCCAATAAAAGCACGACACTTACCATGTCACCTGACAATCCTATAGTCAATCCAACTCAAATGGCACCGGACACGTCATCAACTTGCGTGGCCATCGCCTACTAGGCATACGAAAATAGTTCTATGACAGTCATTTTTCGTCACGGATCAAGCCACTCCTATGAGACCAATATGACGCTCCATTTTTTACAAACCGAATTTCATCACTAATTCATCACAAAAGGGATCTTTATGACGAATAGCACTTCTACCGTGACAAAAGTTGTTCGTCATGTATGTTCACATCCCTACCAGTGAAAATATGATCCTAATAGACACTAATTGCTCTAGCTCTAGTACACCCAAGCAAACCCCCTACACAATCTTAGTAGCAATTGTTCTAATCTATATCACAATACTACACAAGAGCTACTAGCTACACTAGAGACATAAACTATCAAAGTAACTAAACAACTAGCATTACTCCAGTGATCTACTCAAACAACTACCACATAAAAGCAAGATATGAATGTAAATACAAGTGTTAGTAGTAGTAGAAAACCACCAAGGGAAAGAGATGAACACAAGATTTATCCCCGTGGTTCGGTTGCTTGCTAGCAACCTACGTCCACATTTTGGCAAGTCTCTAAGTGATGATTTGCTCGCTAACTAGCCACTAAAACTAGACTAACGACTTGGGTGCTGCAAGAATCAAGCACAAGGAGCACTCCAACTAGAAACAAGCATTCCACTGGATTTTCTCTTCACGATCGCCCACGGGGATGAGCACAAGAGCCCCTTGCGACAATCTCGATCGGAGGTGGTAACAGTCACCAACAGCCCCTCAACGATCTCGATACCACTAAGCCGTCTAGGTGGCGGCAACCACCAAGAGTAACAAGAAACCCAAGGCTCAATCGATGAACTAGTACCACTAGATGCAAATCAACAAAGCAAATGCACTAGATCTCTCACAATCTCACTTTGGATCAATCACAAGCCAGAAGTCAGAAGATGAGTGGGGAGGTGTTCTTGGAGGCTCGCACAAGTGCTGGAATGCTTAGAATGCCAAGAGCTCTCACCAAGAGTCGTCCAAGACAAATATAATCTCCACCAAAACTAGTCGTTCGAAAAGATTCTGGTGGGTTGTCTGCGTAGGCACTAGATTGGTTCGATGCCCACCGAACAGCACCATCGGATCAATCTGGATCAAATCAGATGGCTCAGATTGGATCTAGGATTTAAAACCCCCTAACCATAGTCCGGTGCTCACTCAGCCTAACCACCAGACTAATCTGGTGGTTGTCCCATGCATGGCTCCAATCAAACTAATTATGACGTCTCCAAACATGTAATTGGCAGCGTCAAACATTTTCTCTTCTTCCAAGGAGAAATTGTTGGGGCTTCCCCTGTGCAATGTGATAACTATTCATAATTGTCAACCATAGGACCACCTTAACACACCACTGCCTATAATTCGTTACATCAAACACATTTAGCTTAAGACTATTAGCAAAACTAGACACCGCAAAGTGTCTCTTATCAAAAATTTTAGATTATTAGATAATTTGGTAAATTTAGGCATAATTTAATCCAAAAATTAACAAAAGATTTGTGAAAAGAAGAATATACATATGTTATCTACTCGTTGTTCCGACAATAAACATACTGATATATGAACAAAACAACAACAATATTATACCCTGAGGCGGGACCAGTGCCATAGACACAGGCAGCTACCGTTCTCACTATTTGACATAGTGAACTACGGGAAGTAGTGGACCACAGTTGATGCGAGATGATGTTCAAAGTGCAGTTCTGCGAACGGCCACCAGAAAGTAGTCGTTCACACTAATTGTGGGGATGTAGTCATTCACTAGTCACCGGGGAGTACTCATGCGTAATCGACAGTCATGAAGAAGATCACTCCACAAAAACTTAATCTTTCTGCAGATCCGAGCAGGTGTCATAGATATGGATGAAAACGGATCGGATACGAACGGATATCACTCATATTATATTTGTTTTCATATTTCTGTTCGGATTCGGATTCGGACACGGATAGCGTTCGGATACATATACGAATACGGATTGACTCGGTTACGGATACGAATAATGAGTATCGAATACGGTATGAATCGGATTCGGAGAAGGTTGGATACAAATATCTATTCGGATATTGAGTAAAAGCAGCATATATATATATAAGCATATATATATATATATATATATATATATATATATATATATATATATATCCAAGTGGGAACTTATATATGGGCCAGCTAGCTTAGCTAGGGTTATAGAGGATTGGGCTGTTTGGGCAAGAAGTAATATTTTGGCCCAATTCCAAAAATCACAATTCGAGACAAAAAAAAACAAAAAAAACAAAAAAATATTGTTTGGGGCCCTAAACAAATTCAAATGAAAATGTTGTAATCAACAAAGTTTCATAACTTTTTGGGATCTAAAACTTTCATTTTGGTTGTTTCTCCATCTGAGATTCTGAGGTCGTTTGAAAAATCCAAATTTTAAATGTGAGAAATTCAAACGTAGTTTTCCTTGACAAGATGATTTCAAATAAAAAAGTTTTCAACTATAAAGTTTCATAAATTTATGAGATCTACAACTTTTATTTTAGTTATTTGTTCATCCGACATAGTGGTAGTAACATTATTCACGAATCTCACACATCTCTCTTATAGTTTATGAAACTAAAAGAGAGAGATGTAAATTTTGTGAACAATGTTACTACCACAATCTCGGATGAATAAATGACCAAAATAAAAGTCATAGATCTTGATGAGTTTTACAACTTTTATGTTCATGACTTTTTCTGCTGAAGTCATTTAATGTTTGAAAATGACGTTTGAAGTTGCTATTTTTTTAAATTCAAAATTCAAATAGATAGAATACAGTCACATGAAAAGATGAACACAATAATAGCTATAAGAACACAATAAATTGATAGAACATGATTTTAGAAAATTTTAGAAAAAAAAAATTATCAAATTTGAAGTTAGTACGAGGGAGAAAAACTAGTTACAAGTTTTAGCCAAAGATTAAAAAGAGAAATAGGCGTTCTTTAACCATTTCGAAATTGAAATTCAAATAGCATTTTGAAGCACTAAATGATTTCAAATGAAAAAGTTGTAAACAACAAAGTTTCATAACCTTTTGAGATCTACAATTTTTATTTTGATCATTTCTCTATCCAAGGTCGTTTGAATAGTATCCGGATAATATCCGTTTGAATAATATCCGGATATATCCAATACTTAACCGGATTATCCGATATCCGCCGGATATCGATGATATTACATTCGTATTTGATATCCGCCTAAGATATCCGTTTTATTATCCGTATCCGAAAAAAATTACGGATATCCGAGTAACTATCCAGATAAGTGTTCATATTTGTTCGGTCGAACGAACGGTCGAATAAATATCCGTACCGTTTTCATCCATAGTCATAGACGAGTGGCGGTTCCGGGAGGGCTTGCTCTTTCAATAGCTGTGTGCAAAGGTGATGGAACAAAGAAAACCGAGCAAAACAACAACAACAGAGAAGGTGGAGGCCGGTGCAGTACACGTCACGCTCGTGCCACAGTCATGCCACGGCACGACACGGCTTGGCGCGCATGTGAGGTCAGTCTTTCGTCTCTCTCAACTTTACAATAGGTATACAAACAAATCACCTATTTGAGTTGAGTCGATATTTAGTCAAAATTCTTAAGAGACCAAGATTTTAATGCACATAGAATTTAATATTGCACTTAAGATTTATTTGATTTTAATTTTGTTAAAACAGGACATACCCAATTAAAATCCAACACATAGTGCAATTGTTGTAAACGATTTGTTTGTATATTTTATATGGAAAAGCGCACCACAGGATACCAAAGAATACTACTACACCCATCTAGAATTTCTCCGACGGTCCTACTCGCTGAGACGTTCTTTAAAAGTTTAGCGTATATATTCTTTTGGTTCCAATAGGAATATAAGAAAAATTTCCATGTTTTTTTTTCAGTGCCACATAATTCCACGTCCAAACGGGCTTTAACCGGACCACATCACATGGAAATGGAGTAATGGATTGGATGCGGCATCTACACTAACACTACTAAACCTAGCGTAGTTTTTTGGGTCCTTCTACAGTTTCAATACGAGCCCAATCTGCAAGGCCTATGGTCAAGCACCATTTTGCATACTCTGTGATCACTGATCAGGAGCCTGAAATAATTGCAGTACACCACTTGTGCCTGAAATGCCAATTTGCAAAAGAGGTCTGGCAGGGAATGAAAAACTAGGCGGGGGACCCGATCAGAATACCAACTGATGAAGACACTTCGATGGAGCAGTGGTGGACTGGTGGTCCTCTTGGCGACTGACGGACAGACCAAGCAGGCACAAAGAACCATAGCTTATGTATACCAGAAATGGCGCTTAGGAGATCGACAGACCTGTGGACACGGGACACGCTTGGGTGTAGAAGTTTGGTTTCTTTGTGTAATTAGTCTTATAATATCAGTCATCAAGTATATAACGATTGGATTCACTGGCGGAGCCAAGGGGGGGCTGGCAAATAGAGGGTAAGTTAAGATCTGTCATAGAATATGTGTCTCAATTCAAATTTACTATTTCTATCTATTCGAAATATATCTTAAGATTCTTATGATATAATTAAGTATATCTATTATAAGGAATATTGACTATTGTATTTTTTAGTTTACAAAATAAAGATTTTTTATAGAATACTATTTTTTTTATAGATATAGAATAAAAAAGTATTCTATAAAAAAAATGAATGGAATTGAAAATAAGAAAATTGCAAAAAAAAAAAAGTAGTATGACTTAATATTTTTTATTTATATTAAGAGGAAGATTATATAAAATTCTTGTCATATATACCTATTAATATCTTCTAGATAATATAATCATACAAAACACAACTAGATAATAAAATTATCGCAATGAAAAAGATCGAGCCGGCCCCCCTAAGTATAATTCGTGACGGCTGGCCCCCCCTGAGTATAAATCCTGGCTCCGCCACTGATTGGATTGTTTTACCTCTTAAATGGTATGACAACTCTCCTATCGAATTGTTAAAAAAAAGGAGATTATATAGGATTGTTTTACATAGGTAAATGGCGTTATCATTATACAGGACAGTTTCACCTCTTATAATATCAGTCATCTAAGTATAGAAAGATTGTTCTACCAGAATACACATGTGTATCGTTTCGGACTTTAGTGAAATATAAATATATAAAGATATCTACATAAATAGTTGTATATGATATATTTATATATAACTTTATCCACAATCATACTAGAAGTATATAGAGCTACATCCATTAAAATAATATATGGTTCAATAAGTTTATTAAACTGCACATCAAACAAGGGGTTACTTGACTTTTTTTGGTAGGTGACAATCAGCCTGTTCGGCTGGTGCTGATACGATCGTATACGATCGTGGATTATTACTGCTGGCTAGTTTGGTGTGAAAGAAAAATACTATTCTAACTGAAAATTTACGATCGTTTACGACCAAACGAATAGACTGAAATGCCAGAAATGACTAGTATTGCTGCTGGAACGACCCGTATAGACTAGTATTGAGACCGATACAGGATGCAGCTGTTTCTATGGCGATTTACCTACCGGTACAAGATATACCGGTCACATTCCACCTAGTACTAGAATGAAATCTTACTCGTCTATCTCAAACCCAAAGGTTTTAAATCTCTCACTATAGTTGTCACTGTCTTTAGATATAATTGTTTGGAGAGGGCATGTACAATTTTGTTAACAGGAAGAGGAAGGTAGGAAGGAAGCAGATCAAGCAAGAACAAGTGTGGAATGGACAGCAATTTGGGGAGACGACAGCGAGCGATGTACTCACCTTGCGCAGGAAGAAGATACGGTTCTGTCTATTACAATAATGTCCTAGTTCTCTCTCTTTGTATATGATGGCTGGAAAGCCACAAGGGCCTGAGAGCTACATGCTCAGCCTGGGTCAGGCCCACTCTTCGTTCACATGAACATTGGGCTTGCGGATGTGAAGTCCCCGACATGGCCCATCCTCTGTGGTTTCAGCTTGAGCCCTTGCTGTCTGTTTCATCGCCAAGCAGGAGAGAGTTGGTAACATCTCCCCCCTCCTCCCTGGGAAGAAAATCTGCTTGTCCCCAAGCAGGAGCTCGAAGAAAACATTGCTGTAGTAACTCCAAACTTTCCCAAGTAGCAAGGCTAACAGGAATACCTGACCACTTGTACCAACGGATGAATGTCAACACCAGAAGAAGTCACCACTCGTTTCTGTAGAATTTTCACACGAACTTGCCAACTGTCCAATTGGAAAGGAAGTTCAGCAGCTTCTTGTTGTACCCCTTTTTTCACTTGAGAAACATGGAACACAGGGTGAATCAGAGAAGTAGCAGGTAATTTGAGCTTGTATGCAACCATTCCAACTTGAGACAGAATTTGAAAAGGGCCAAAGAACTTGTACGACAGCTTTTGGTTAGAACAAGATGCCAGAGAAGACTGGACATAGGGTTGAAGCTTGAGGTAAACCCACTCACCAACCGAGAAGTGCTCAGTGCGGGACTTATCGGCCTGTTCCTTCATTCGAGTTTGCGCGCGAGCTAACTATAGTTGGATCAAAGATTGCATGGTGTGTTTCTCCTGGATCCAATTTGATAGAGATGGAATTGTACATGCAGCATCATCAATACCTAGCAATTTCGGAGAGTGGCTATACCCAGCTTCAAATGGAGTGTTGAGACCTGAGTGCCAAGACGTATTATACCAGAATTCGGCTAAGTACAGCTAGTGTAACCATTTTGAGGGGCAGGCATGGACAAAACAAAGTAAGAACGTTTCCATGCACTGGTTGAGCCACTTGGTTTGACCGTCTATTTGAGGGTGGTAGGCGGAGCTCATCTTGAGTTTAATGTCAGCCAATCGAAGCAATTCTTGCCATACTCACTGATAAAAATGCGATCACGATTAGATATCAACACTGGCGGAGCTATATGCAAGCCAAAGAGGGCCATGGCCCCACCTTGCTCATTGAAAAGTCCATTAAGTAGCTATTAAACTGGTGACCAAAATCAATAAATATGTATATTAAGAAATTAGTGCTGATGGCCCCCTCTTGTTTTCCCATCAAGCTCCGTGTTGGCGGTCCTTATTAACTCCCATTTTTAACCGCCAAATAACACAAAAAATGAATTCATATGAACACCGGGCTTACAACTAAACAACTCCATGATTTTTGTTGATTTATCATTTATAGGAGGCCATGTCGGAATTACATCGAAAAAGTGCTTAAAGTATACAAGAAACATCACAAAACGAATACCCGACATAAGCCCAAAGGACAGAAGGCCCATTACCAGGAAATTCAGGGCCCAAGCATATGAAGAACAAGGCCAAAACCAAAGCAAGCCATCTCCGGTCAGCGTCAAACAACCACAGGCCCACTCTAGAAACCCAAAGAAGATCACATGACGAAAATGGACTCAAGGAGGCCTAGCTAGGGCGCGGGTGCGGCCGCACCCCTACTGGCGTGCCTTGGGCCCAACCTTCTCCAGGCGATGCAATAATGGTTGTGGAGGGCGGTGCGCTGGGGATCTCCTTCGGAATATTCCTTCAAACCGACCAACAAGCTGCTATAAAAGGAGGGGGAGGCCTCCCCACTCACACACACCCTACACTTGAGCTTCACTCTTCGTGCTTTTAGTAGTAGTGTCCCTCTAGGTGCATCACACCTAGTTGTAATACAAAATAGGTAGAGAGGAGATGAAGAGAGCTAAGGAGGAACCGGGTTTGTCGGGTCCTCCTCGACTTTATATATCTACGGAGCCTGTCTTTGAGTAATATCCAGGTTCTTCTTTTGGTATTTTCAAGCTTTTTATTTGACTAAGTTCAAGTCTTACTTCACTTTACTTACAGGAACTCCGCTCGACCGAGTGCTCTAGTCTAATGTACCAGACTAGAGTAGTAATTGTTAGCAGAGCCGTGGTGTCTAGGCAAGTGTTTAACTGAGTTTGCGCCTAATCCCATGGATAGTTGTGGTGGCTCCAGAGGTGGCCACTCTGACTAGACCTATGTAGTCCACCACATTCGGATTGTTGTTTTCGTAGAGCTTTTTGGCAGCCTTCCCCGACCACTTTTTCTCACCCCCATCGAGGGTCAAAAGGTACTGTTGCTCCGAAGTAAGTGAGTTTAGTAAGCCTGGATCTTGGTTATCAAATTTATCTTGGGAAAACTTTAGAAAACCCCTCTCTACCCACACATTCCCCATGGAAATTCATATCTTGGAATACTCCCGGGTGAAAGCTACAGTGGTATCCGTGCGCTTGCAGATTTATCTATCTGCGTTAACAAATACCAACAAGCTTTCTGGCGCCGCTGTCGGGGAACGGTAGTTGTTCTAGAACCAAACCAAGTCATCTGTGTATCTTTTTCCTTTTACCACCCACATAATCACCTTACAACAACCATCACCTACCACATGGATTCCACACCTATCCTTAAGTACTCCGCTCTAAAGGGAGAATCATTGGAGCTGCCACAATCATCACATCCTATTCTTATAAATGGCTATGAGCTTCACCCTGCTTTCATAGCCATGGTTCAGGAGCAATCCTTTTTTGGGAAAGAAGATGAAAATCCTTATACCCACCTTTGGGAATTTGAGCAACTATGTTCTTGCTTGACCATTGCTGGCATGACACATGAGACTATCAAATGGAAACTGTTTTCGTTTTCCCTTTTGGGAAGAGCAAAACAATGGTATGCTCATACCATAGGAGTAAAAGGAAATTGGGATGAACTTCGAGACAAATTTTGTCTTACTTTCTTCCATCTTTCTCGAATCACTACCCTTCGAATATAAATTCTTACCTTTCAACAGAAGGAGGAGACTCTAGGAGCAGCTTGGGCTAGGTTCACAACCTTATCAATGCCGGTCCAAACCTTTCTTTGCCTGACCACGTCCTTCTAGATCACTTCCATCTTGACCTTAGCAAAATAGTTGCTCTCCACCTTGACATATCTTCTGGAGGCTCATTCGCACACAAAACCATTAGTGAGGGGAAAGACATTCTTGAGAAAAACATTGAAAACAGCCCTTACACTGACATTTATGACGAGTTTCCTGAGGAAACAAGTTCAGTCAGGCCCCAACCAAAAAGAGGAGGCACTTGCAACCGAATCCGAAATTCCTTCAAATCCTTCTCATGATCCGGTTGCCAAAAAAACTCCCATTAAGGGAACACATCACACTTCAGGGGATGATGAACCCCATCCTTTCACATACCCCTTTGAAATCAAGGATGACCTTTCCCTTAATGCTGATTTTGGGAACATTTCTGGAAAAGAGAAGTTAGATTATGGAATAAGTAAAGATTATCTATCCGTCTGGTCTTCTCAATCTCTAAACATGACGGTAGAATCTAAATTTGATCTTGATCTCAGGGGTGAGCTTATGTCAATCTCCGTAACAACCATCACCTATCCAAGTCTTGTGGAGGATTTGAATTGTCATGAGAAAGAAAGTGCTCCCCCTGAAATGGAAGATTTTATCAATGAACATGGAAGTTATTTACTGACCATCCCATCAATTCCATGCTCATATGAAAACTTTCCCAAATCAATCTTTATCTCTGCCATCACCTACAAAAGCTACAACCCTTTCTTGCTCCCTGTCCACAAAATCTTTGAAAAGGTTATTGTACGTAGATGCTTTTGTCTATCATAAATTTTTCAAATCTCGTGGTGTTTTGGCATGAGTTTTACAAATAGGCCCACAAAGGTTGGCGTTGGAGGAGAAACCACTTCACCGACATGAGTTCTAGTTTGAAGGTTTCCCAAGGACTACCTTTTGTCCTAAAACAAGCATTTCCAGGAGATAACATGTTCTGTCATTACCTTTAATAAAATTATTCTTTTAAAAAAAATCATTTTACTTCCATAAGATGGTGATGATGATGATGATGATGATGATGATAATAATAATAATAATAATAATAATAATAATAATAATAATAATAATAATAATGACATGACTTTTGAAAATGAGCTTAAGGACATAATTGTGAAATTGCTCCTTCGGGTATTTTTGTCATTAACCTTTCAGGTTTGAGCAAAAAGAACGAAGCATTGAAACACAAGATAAATCCAACCGAACATCATTCAACAATGAAGCATATTCAACGGAAAGTGTTACCATCCAAACTTGATTTTGCATATTGCAAAATTCAAGTGCGGGGTTGAACTTCACTAAAAACATCTCATGACATGCTTCATTCATTGTTTTTATCTTGGTTGTCTCTACCTTGTTTTACCTTTATGCCATGCTCACCATGATAAAGTCACAAAACAATAATGATAAAAAAGCATGCTTCTTTGGTTCATCATATATGTTCTCGCTCCTTTTAGATTTTAGACTAATATTTTAAGTTAAATAAATTGTTGGCTCTCTGGTGTCCCTCACCAGAAGAATCTCCCTTTTATTTTCACCACTTTTTGTCTTTAAATAAAAGCCAGATATAGATAGAAGTGTAGGGGTGTGCAACACCTCCATTAAGAACAAAAGCACTGAACCACATCATGAACTAGTGGAGAAGCCTGCACACAACTCGGTTTTATTCCTTCCCACCTATTCATTTGCTTGCCCTGATTCTACACTCGTTTAAACATGCAAATTAAAAAGAACCATGTTTCACACTTAGAGTTTAATTATATTTGAAATGAAAATGGATATAGCTCTTTGAGATTGGCCTGTATAATCTTTATTCCTTACACAAACTTGGTACTTGTGGGAAAAATATCATATAGGAAAACATATTGACTAAGTTGTTGTGAAGTGAGATATGGCTTGACATGGAAATCCAGCCTTTTCTATTCAAAGTACTTGGAGAATTTATTTTTGATAAAATGTCAAAATCCATAGCTTCACATACTCCTCAATGGTGAGAAAAAATCCTACCAAGGCCGAAAGATCATGTTGAAAACCTTCCACGCATGCTACTTGTTTTTGTGTTGAGCTTTGTCAAACTTTGTTGACCCTTGTTGAGAAATTTATCATACTCTAAAAATCAAGATCACATACACACCACCAAAAATATACACTACTCCTACACTAGGAGTAGGCGCAAAAACATGCCTTTCATCTAGAACCACCCAAAAATGTTCTACTCCTACACTGGGAGTGGACAAAAACATGTGTGTTAGGTTCCATCAAAATAAATGCTCTAAATCCTTGTTAATTATTTCTCTCAAAATTTTATTGCAAAAAGAAACATGGGACTATAAAAAATAGAGAAAAAAGAGCAAAGAGAAAGAAAAGAAAAGAAAAAAAAAGATGAGAATAAAGATAGCCCATGTTCTCACCAAAAAAATTTCCATGATCCAATAAGAGAGAGATATGTTTTAAGGAGCATAATAAAATTTGTTTATCCATCTATCCACCATATAACCACACACATGCACATCTTGATTTGATTGTATGACATTCTTCTCCATGGATCCATTGTTTGACTTAGCAAAATATGCAAAGCAAGTATGCCTACACACTTTTCCTACCTAAGCTCCAAATAAGCTTTCTAGAAGTAGGAAAGAAAAGAAGGCATTGCTTTGATGTGCCTTGTGAGGAAACATATACCACTAAGTGATTTGAGAATACCATTTGAGGAGTATATGTGAACTATGCTTTATTTCAAAAAGTTTACAAAACCTCCAAGTTACTAAGATAAGAAAATGGGATGAGATGACTTTATTTCAGAGCCGTTCCACTTCTCAACCACTCAAACAAGATATGTTAGCCACTACACATAACCCCACAGGTATGAGCTAAAGTTTTAGAATAATCATTATGCTGGTTCCATATCTTGAATAGCTATGTTTATGTTTACTTTATCTTAAAACTTTGCTCAGGACGAGCAAAGAACTAAGTGTGGGGGGAGCTTGTTGGTGGTCCTTGACTCCCATTTTTAACCACCAAATAACACATAAAATGAATTCGTCTGAACACCAGACTTAGGGTTAGGGCTTACAACTAACCAATTCCATGAGTTTTGGTGAATCATCATTTATAGGAGGACATGTCAAAATTATATAGAAAAGTGCTTAAAGTATACAAGAAACGTCACAAAACAAATACCAGACATAAGCCCAAGGGGGAGAAGGCCCACTACCAAGCAATTTAGGGCCAAAGCATATGATGAACAAGGCCAAAACCAAAGCCAGCCATCTCTAGCCAGCGTCAAACAACCATAGGCCCACTCTATAAGCCCAAAGAAGATCACCTGACCAAAATGGAGTTAAGGAGGCCCAACTAGGGTGTGGCCACACCCCTGTTGGCGCGCCTCGGGCCCAACCTTCTCCAGGCAATGCAATAATGGTTGTTGAGGGTGGTGCACTAGGGATCTCCTCTGGAATATTCCTTCAAACTGACCAATAAGCTGCTATAAAAAGCAGGGGGAGGCCTTTCCACTCACACACACCCTACACTTGAGCTTCACTCTTCATACTTTTAGTAGTTGTGTCCCTCTAGGTGTATCACACCTAGTTGTAACAGAAAATAAGTAGAGAGGAGAGGAAGAGAGCTAAGGAGGAACTGGGTCTATCGGGTCCTCCTTGATATTGTACCTCTATGGAGCTGACTCATCTTTGAGTAATATCCATGTATTTGACTAAGTTCAAGTCTTACTTCACTTTACTTACGGGAACTCTGCTCGATCGAGTTCTCTAGTCTAAGGTACCGAACTAGAGTAGTAATCATTACAATAGACATGGTGTCTAGGCTAGTGTTTACCTAAGTTTGCTCCTAATCTCACAGATAGTTGTGGTGAAAGCTATAGTGGTATTTGTGCGCTTGCAGATTTATCTGTCTGCATTAACAAATACCAACACGCTACCACTTAGATCAAAGATGAAGGCATACCATGTAGCTTATAGATGTGTTGCATGTATTGCATAGTGACATCCAAAGCAGTGAGCGAGTGCTCCATAGCCACAAAATGAGCAAATTTGAAAAATTTGTCAACAACAATGAGCACACAGCTTCTAAAGGAAAACTCTCCCCTACAACCCTAGCCCCTAGCGGTGCCCACCTGCCCCTCCCCTCACCTCTACCATCCCCGTGACAACTCAACCATGTTGCCTCCCCTTAGCCATGCACGGTGCGCCCTCCCTATCGCTGACCCCAGCAACGGTAGCCACCCCCCCCATCCCCTCCCTCCTTCCCCCTACGCGCCCCTACTCCTCCACGGCACGACCCTAACACTGGTGCATGTTGAGGTGGTGGGCCAATGCCACGCCAAGCTGGCTGCTCGCCGCAGGAGACAGGGATGGTGGGCGGGATGGCCCTGCCAACCATTGGGTCCTAGGCCCTCCTGTCTTCGATGATGCAGGCCAGCGCAGGGAGCGCTGATCGATTATGTCATGCCTCTAGCTACTGTCGATCGCGCTATCTTTTCTACTCGCACTGAGTAGCAACTTGCTGGTTGCCACGGTGTTGCCTACGCTACCACGGCTTTCGCCACCTCGCTAGGGATTGCAAGTGGCCCAGTCTGCAACGACAGCAGTGGCAAAGGGTGGCAACCTGACATGGCACTCTTCTTGTGGCAACAACCCACCAGCCTCCCCTAGTACGGACCCCATAATGGTCCACTGAGCTCAGATGGGGCCGCGTAGGGCGTAGTGGGGGGGCGCCAGCGTGAAAGGTCCTTGTTTAGTTTTGGTAATCGAGTGACAACCCTAGGTGGACTAATTGTGTTTATATGAGATACATAAGTGATTAGTCCATAGGTACATGTGTGTGAGCAACATATGCCATGAAGGTGGAAATGGCTCGAAGATGTTGCAAAGCTCACACTTGTGATGATGAAGGAGCTCATTGCACATGAGACATGACATTGAGTCATGTGATCAAGGTGGAGAAGATCAAGACATGACTTAGCTCAATGGACCGGTTGCAAGTGTGAAGGGCAAGTTGAGTGATGACTTGGCGCCGATGGACCGAGGCAACGGTGAAGAGCAAGTGAAGTCAAGATCGATGAACCAATATGATCACATGATGATATGAAGTGGATCATATCATTGTTGATCGTGTTGGTGCATGTGTTGCATCGACATTGGAGGAGATGGAATGGAATGCGCAAGGCAAAGGTATAGCCTAGGGCATTTTATTTCACCTGTCATAGGTGTGTAGAGAAGTTGATGACCGGGTTTAGGATAGATGGCCGTACTATCAAGAGTGGCAAACTTGTTTGCATATGGTCATCTAGTGCCACTCGAGTGATCTAACTTTGCATCATTGCTAGGATCGAGTGGCGCGGCAAGTTGAATGGTTAACTCCACAAAAATGTTTGTGAAAAGCTAACACACATACACATGGTGGTGTACACTTGGTGGTGTTGGCACATTTGCAAAGGAGAAGAAGTTGGAGTTGAAATGGATCAACTTGGCGAAGAAACGGAGGCGATAAGTGGTCACTGGAGGTGACTGGACGATGGCTTTGAGGGGACCTGTGCATCCAGTCATGGTCTGCAGTGAAGGCGTAGGCTTTGGTCTTTGACCAAATGCTGAGTTCGAAGTGACCGAACTTAGGGTTCCAGCATTCGGTCAATTATAAAAGAAGGTGGTGCTCTCGGGCTCGATTTGCCCTGTGACCGTACTCGGAGGAGAAAAGTGACCAGACTCTGGCTAAACATTGTTCAGCATCTGGTCCTACTAACGTGGTGGTGCATAGAGAAGAGGAGGAGGAGTGGACGCACCGGCGTGTCCGGTCATGGTGGACTGGACGTGTCCGATCAAGAAAAACCGGCTCTGGTACCTTACTGGAAATGACTGGACTTAGGCGTAGCAGCGTCCCATCATCCTCGCAGTGCGTTTGGTAGCAACTTAACCATTGAGATTAGGCACTCAGCATTTGAAGCTAGGGATGATGTGGTAGCCATCCGTTGATCGAACGCTAGCAGGGTGCGTCTGGTCGATCGGACCTACGCGTCCGGTCGATCGGACCTACGCGTTCGGTCGTCCTGAAATCTGCCCAGTGAAGGGGTAATCGCTATTTTAGCCCATGGGGCTATAAATAGAAGTGTTGGTCGGTCTTTGGCTGAGATCTGAGTAGAGGGAAGCACACTAGAGCCTTGGTGGCTTATGTGGCGGTGCTTGGGAGCCCTCTAACTCACTCTAGCTTGATAGTGTTCATCTTATCGAGTGAGTGAGCGATTCTAGTGTGATCGCATCATGAGGTTGCATTGAGTGGCACTAGGTGATCGAGTTGCAAGCCAGTGGTGCTTGTTACTCTTGGAGGTTGCCACCTCCTAGATGGCTTGGTGGTGGTCTCCGTCAAAGCCCACAAGAAGCTTGTGCGGTGCTCCGGAGAAGAGCTTTGTGAGGGGCAGTGTGCTCACCCTATGGAGCCACGAGGAGCAACTATAGTAGAGTGAGACGCGAAGGGTGACAAGTGGTCTAGCTGGGTCAAGTGCTAGAGCTTGTGGTAAGCACTCCACGTGGGAGAGTGTGACTTGTGGGTCGCCACTAGCAAAAGGACTGACGGCAACCTTGGAGCTTGTCTCAATGGGGACTAACATGTTGGCAAGCACGTGAACCTCGAGATAAAAATCATCATGTCATCCTTGTATTCCCGTTGGTTTGCATCCTCGTTACACAAGCTTGTATTTACTTCATTTACATTGTGCTTGTGTAGTTGCTCTTGTAATTAGTTAGTTTGTGTAGCTCACTAGTTACCGTCTTCTTTGTGTAGCATAGAAGTAGCTCCCTTGTATGGCTAATTTGGTTTGTGTAACCTCGTTAGTCACATTGCTTAGTTTGTGTAGCTAAATATTTGTGCTCTCTAATTTGGCATTGGTTGCTTATTATTGAGCATTGCTAGTGAGCTTAGGAGCTTTGTGCTTTTGCTTACTAGATTGTGTAGGAGCTCCCTCGGTTGTGCAAAGTACTAGTGCATAGGTTTGTGTGACCTTGCTCTAGAATTGATTAGGTGAGCTCTAGCGAGCCCGACACCTTTGTTGCATAATTATGATCTTTATAAGGTACTTGTGAACTTAGATAGAGGGGTGTAGTCTTGGCTAGACCGTTAGTTTTAATTCCACATTTATCTTGGTTATCCGATGCGTTTAATTTTAAAAAGGACTATTCACCCACCCTCTAGTCCGTCATCTCGACCCTACATAGCGCATACGACAATGACGCTGGCGGCCTCGGAGTAAGCTGGCGAGGGACATTAGCATGGGCGTGCCTGCCGACAACACCGCTACCTTTGTTGTTGTACATTGCTTCCCCGAAGTAGATCCGCTAGTGTTGGAGCTGTGCACGAGCGCGAGGCCACCCCCATCGGTCGATCCAATGCTGGAGGAGCTCGTCGCCCCACTCGTCGTGTGCCGACCAGTAGGGGCACCAGCGCCTGGGTGCCCGCTATTGGTATTTATTAATGCTCATAGAAAAATCCGCAAGCGCACAGATACCGCTATAGCTTTCACCCGGAAGTATTCCAAGTATCGTGTCCATAGGGAAACATGTGAGACTAACTATGGTCTAACCTAACAAGGGGTAGCAACAAGGTTAGGATAAATAGGAGCGTAGAGAGGATAATTGAGGTTCTCTAACTCTAACTTAGGTAGGCTATGTGTTCTACTATTCAATTGGGGACATTACTAAGGGAAAGACACCAGCATAGGATGCTTTCCTTCATAACTGGGTCCTACTTGGCCTACAGATGGGAGGTGGAGTACAAAGGATCAACAATGCTATATAGTACTCAATGAGGCTATATAGTACTGATGTCACACACGTGATCTACCACCGATCTAGAATGAAGGGTGCATCCATGATTAACCTAAGTCTAAGCACCATGCTTATACTTATGATTAATACTTTACTCCCTCTAGAGCATAAATAAAGCAGTCAAAAGAGTCACGAACTTGATGAACAATATAAACACAATGCTTACTTGAATCAGAAGTTGATTACCAGAGAAATCTCAAAGGCAAGCTCAGATAGAACTTGGATCCGCCAAGGTATAAGTCGTAGTGAGAGCACCGACAGGCCGGCACCTCCTCCAAACTCTTCCCTCACTCTCTATCTCAATATTTCTATTCATAAGACTAGATCCTATGGAGGACTAATCTTCTCTTGATAGCTGACTCTGATCCTGACGAGGAAAATATGAATTAGGGTTTTAGGATGCCTCTAGAGAGGGGGTAGGGTCTACTATATAGGCCGAGGTAGAGTAGGGGGCAAGGAATCGAGGTGGAGTAGGGGGCAAGGAATCGCCACATCATTGATCCACGTCAACTCCCTCGATCACCGTTGGATAAACCGACCTAAAACTGCCATAAATCAATGGTGTAGATCTTAGGAATGAGGACGAGGCAGCGAAGGGCGAGCGGGCTCCGTGGTAGGCCAGCCGGCCTATGGGCTAGGCCAGTCGGCCCACTTTCGTGGCCATTTGGCCCAAGCTTTGGCATGGTGTCTTCTGGAACCTTCTAGAGTTGTCTTTCGTAGTTTTCACAAGTTGAATCACTTATTGTCATCGGTTTGCTTGTTCGGAGTGTATGGCAGTGGTTCCAGGAGCTATTTTCTGGATAAATCCTCCTACAGTCATGAAATCACCAAAGCTCGTGGAATTCATTAGTTTAAACCCCTATACCTATGTTTGGTGATGGAATTAAATATAAATGTAGGTTATGTTGACGTTTTATAATTGGTGTTAGTGATCATCAATAAGCTCCCCCAAGCTTAACCTTTACTAATCCCTATGCAAAGCTAAACTCAGTAATGGATCAGGAGTTACTACAATGCTTTCACGCCTCAAAAGTACACATGCGTTCAACCAAAAATTCTCCTCTGAATTAGAATAAACTGATCTAACTTTTAAACTTACCCATATTACCTTCAACCATGGGGCTTCTTAGCCTTCACTTAGGTCATGAGCAATTGAAAGACAGAATGATCAAGTCAAGCACTATGTCTCAAGTTCTTTGTTTCACCACTGTTCTAGAGTTTTATAAGTTTCCAAAATAAAACTCAGAGTTTCCTTTGTATGACACTCTCAAGTCTCTAAATATATATGGTATATGTGGATCCTCACCAAGGCAATAAAGTTGTTATGCCTTTTTCTTCCTACCACTAAGGCTTATGTGGGGTTCATAGATAGGGAGAAAGCTAGATCACACTTGCAATGCATATATTGTAAAGTCAAACAATGGATCCAAAGAGAGTTGAGTCATACAATCAAATCAAGATGTGCATGTGTGTGGATATATGGTGGATATATATATGGTGGCTAACCTAATTCTACTATGCTCCTTGAAAGCTTATCTCTCTTTTGAAACTTAGAAACATTTGCTAGAGAATAGGGCTATCTTATTCATCATCTCTTCTTTTTTTCAGGCGGGAAACTCAGTACCCATTGTTTTAAATATCTTAGACACTTTTCTATCCATTTTTTTCTCATCATCATTTTTTCTCTTTTTTTATGAATAACTTTTGCATAGTCCATGCCTCTTTTCTATAATAAAACTTTGAGAGATAGCAACAAGAACTTAGAGCATTTATTTTAAGTGGAAACCAAACAAGCACGTTTTTGTGTTCACTCTCAGTGTAGAAGTAGAATATTTTTAGGTGGATCTAGATGGAAGGCATGTTGTTGCGCCTAACCCTAGTGTAGGAGTAGTGCATATGTGGGCAGTGTGCACGTAATCTTGATTTTAAGAGCATGATAAATCTCTCATAAGGGTCAACAAAGCTTGACAAAACTCAATGCAAAACAAGCAACATATATGAGTGGAAGTTTTCCTAGCCTAAATAACATGTATGGATCTGGTGTGGATTCAAGCTTTGTCATACAGGAACTCATCATATAGTATTTTTGTGTTTTTCAAAAAGTAAATCTCCAGAACTTTAGTGTCACTTCGAACAAGATAAATAGCATCTCAGACGTTCTTATATCATTTTCGTCAATTACCTAGACTTAGATCAAGCATATGCTACCCACGAGTTCCAAGTTTAAAGTAAATCCTTATATCAAAACAGTCTTATCCAAAACTCGAGAGAATTCGAGGCTGAAAACTAGGTAATTGAAAGGAACTACAACAGAGCAACTATTCATCATTTCCATTCAAGAGATTATTCTGAGTCCTCTTTATTTTATTCAGCTCTTAAAACAAATTAAAGCAAACTAGACACACCTTTTATTTTGTTTTTAATTTTACTAGATCACACATTATTACTATAAATGACTAATGCAAAGATAAATTTATTTTATTTTTCATTCATCATTTTTTAACTAATTAAAAAGAAACTAAAACTAAAACAAAAGGGGAAAGAATACTTACCTGGATACATGGCAGTACTTCTCCCCCAAGCTAGCTCTTTCGGTGAGGGTTCGGTGTTTCAAGTCCTTCGAACCAGACTTCTCCTTGTGAAGTTAATTATTCGAGTACCTCGGGTTGCTCTAAAGATGAGGATTCTTGTGATAACGCCTCTAATGGTGATGTCACCTTCTACTGCCAAATCCGCCTTCATTTTTAGTTTGATTTCGGGTTGATAGGTTCAGTGCTTCCACTTGTAGAAATTGGGGGATCGATGACTTCCCACACTTTGCTTGAAGTGTATCCTGCTCATAAAGACAAGGTAGAGATCAAGTGCATGGACTCTATTGGTGGAAAAACACCAACAGAACCAAAACTTTCCTTATTCTTCTCTAACCTTAGGCACATTGAATAAGATGAAGTTGATGTTATGTGCTTTATTCATTTATATCATCGGTGAAAGAATCAAAAGATTGTGCATGAATGTAGCATTTAAGTACATTTGGTTAAAAGGGTTGAATTGCTTAACACATGGAAGGATTGTCTATCTGTGCATAATGTATCACTCTTTACATGATTATGACTATCATCTTTCAGAGATAATATGTGCACTTTTTTGCTTATTTGGTTAAGACTATGAGATCAAGAAAGTGGTGCTAGGAACAAGTTGAAAGAACTAAACATGTTGAGTTAATCAGATTAGATTAAGTGAAATTGTAACTCAAACATGTTTATTTCTTATTTATATTATGTGCATACCAGAATCAGGGAAAAACTTTTTAAATGATGACCAATTACCTTAGGGTGTTACCTTTATTATTGGAGCGTGATGAAGGGTAGATGAATCATGATGGTCCTTTCTATTTGCTTGAAGTTTTCCTTATTTGGTTAGCCTCGCAGTACAAGCTGTTCATGAGCTTCTTGTCTCCTAGATTCTACCCTTTCTTTCTCATCCTTTTGTCATGCCATCTTTCTGCTCTTTGATCTATTGACACCTTGTTAGACCTTCTGTCTCACTCATTGTTTTATGCCTACAAAGGATTAGTGGACAGCGCATACCCGAAGGAAAATACAATTTTGAAATATGGGTTGTTTGTCTAGAATTTTAAAATTTCCCTGTATGCTAATGAGAAGATAGTAATAGAATTACTTTTTGGATGAATGAGTTGTGTCTTCTTTGTGCCATGTTATTGGAGTTTGACATGTGTCTTGCTTCATCTCTGATTTGAATTCATCTCGTGACTTACCCAAATTAAATTGAGAATTTTCTACAGGGGTTAGTCCAACAAAATATCCAGTATCTGCTAAAGCAACTTTTAGTTCAATAACCAAACTGGACTCCATGTCTAATTTGATTAAGGAAGGCATTTTAACCTAAGCACCTTGCTTAATTTAAAAAAAACTTCGAAAGTATGTCGAGTACTTCCAAACCAAAAGTTACTATGGTAGACAAAGGTAACATGAAAGTACTATAGAGATTTACTCAAACGGAGATGAAAGAACATGATTGTTATTTAGCAAATTGAGCATGTCTTAAAGGTAGAGATAGCCAAAATAATTTAGCAACATGGCAAGAGATGTTTTTAGAGAAGTCTATCCCCCAGCTTGAATTTTGCAGAAAAAAATCAAGTTTGGATGGATGTGATTCAATGTTGCATGATAACTGGTAGGAAATACTGGCGTTGTCATCCCTCATTCTTTTTGCTTCAAACCTGGAATGGTTAGTGATAAAAATACCCAAAGGAATATTTTCACAAATATATTTCTATGCTCATTTCACAAAGGCATCACAGCAAAAAGGTGAAAGCTCATGTTATCTCCCGAAAGTGCTTGTTTTAGGACAGAAGCTCGTCCTTGGGAAAACTTCGAATTGTGTTTCAAGTTGGTTAAGTGGTTTCCTCTCCAATACCAACCTCTGGGTACCTATCTCAAGATTCACACAACGAGGTCTACAATATTTATGATAAACATGTGCATCTACAACCACCCTTTTAAAGTTTTTATGAACAGAAAGTATGAGGGGGTTGAAGATCTCGTGTGTGGCAATGTTGGAGAGACCAATTGATTCAAGAATTTTCTCATACGAGCAGGGATTTGATGAGGTGTTTATAAAGTAGCTTCCATGCTCGTTGATGTAATCTTCCCTTTCAAGCTCCAAGGGTGATTCTTCATGGATGTCCAATATTTCCCTTGGATTGGTGACTCTCAGGTTGATCTTGACTATGGCCTCCTCTAAACTTGGGTGAGTTATGTTTATTAAGGAAATTGATTTAAGCTCACCGTTTGGATCTAAACCAAGTTTGGATTCTACCCATAAGGATTCATCCTTGTCCATCCATTCTTTAGCAACGACATATGAGTTCTTAATACATTCCAGCCATTGTCGTTGCTCTTCTTAGTCATCCTTATGGTCTTCATAACTCCTATGCTTTGGTTGTCTTAGTGGATTTCTAGGGTCATCATGAGACTTAGGAGAAAGAGCATAAGAGGGATCGTCGGGGTCAAGGATGGGTTGAGAGATAGGTTCAGATAAGACATCTAATGAGGGCATAGAAGGGGAGAAGATAGGAATTGCTTCTAGATAGCTTGGTCTCCTATGGTTTCACTAGACATGCCACCCTTGTGTTCTTCCCAATGTCCTATATGGGAATAAGGACGCTTTCTAAGAGATCCATTCTTAAGAGGAATTGAAATATATTCGCTCGAAGGTCTTTTATGGAACTGGAAGTTTAAGCTTTTCCCAAAATCAGCATCAAAAAGATCATCCTCACAAGAAATTTCAAAAGGTTGAATTTCTTCTTCCCTTGGAGGATTTTGGGGTATTGATGGTTCAGGATTAATAGCTAAATCTTGGGATTGGAGTGGTTATGAGTTGGCTATCAAAACTTCTTCTTCCTGTTAGGAAGATGATTCCTTCTCTTCCTCGGGGAGTTCATTATGAATGCTAGTGCAGGGAGTCTTTCCACTTATTCTATCAAGCATAGATTTTGCTTCACTAAAAGATAAATGAAGGAAAGCTCCTCTAGAGGCTTGATCAAGGGATTGCGCAGAATCCTCATTAAGACCCATATAAAAATGTTGAAGGAGCATCGGGTCTGAAATAGCACGGTCGGGGCCAGTGGTAATGAGGTCATTAATACAATCACATGATGTGCCAAGAGTTTTTCTTCTAGTTGTCTAAAATTTAGAACCTCTTTTCGAAGGCTGACTACTTTAGAGATGGGAAAGAAACGTAAACAAAATTTAGAGCATAACGTTTCCCAATCTCCTTGCATATTTCATACGGTTTGACTATACCATTGTTTAGCTCTTCCCATTAAAGAGAACGAAAATAACATCCATCTTAAGGTCTTGTCAGACATGCCAGCGATACGCAAGCATGCACAAGTCTGTTCAAACTCTTGTAGGTGTGAGTATGGGTTTTTGTCGCCTTCTCCTGAGAAGCATTGTTCCCGAATCAATTTTATAAAACACGGGCGCAGCTCATAGCTAGGTGTTAGGATAGTCTCGATAGATTTTGGTGGCTCTAGGCGCGTGCTCTTAGGTGCAACGTATTGATAGATAGGAGTGGAATCCATAGTAAAAAAGAAAATAATAAATTAAAAGAAAAATATAAAAGATACAAAGTTAAGCTAGGTTCGTAGTCAATTCAGCAACCGTTTCCCCGACAACGGCGTTAGAAAACTTGTTGGTATTTATTAACGCACATAGAAAAATCCGCAAGCGCACGGATACCGCTGTAGCTTTCACCTAGAAGTATTTCAAGTATCATATCCATAGGGAAACATGTGAGACTAACTACGGTCTATCTTAACAAGGGGTAGCAACAAGGTTAGGATAAACAGGAGCGTAGAGAGGATAACTGAGGTTCTCTAATTCTAACTTAGGTAAGCTATGTGTTCTATTATTCAACTAGGGACATTACTAAGGAAAAGACACCAGTAGAGGATCTTTGCTTCGTAACCGGGTCCTACTTGGCCTACAGACGGAAGGTGGACTACAAAGGATCAACAATACTATATAGTACTCAACGAGGCTATATAGTACTGATGTCACACACGCGATCTACCCCCGATCCAGAATGCAGGGTGCATCCACGATTAACCTAAGTCTAAGCACCATGCTTACACTCACGATTAATACTTTACTCCCTCTAGAGCAAAAATAAAGCAGTCAAAAGAGTCATGAACCTGATGAACAATATAAACATAATGCTTACTTAAATCAGAAGTTGATTACCAGAGAAATCTTAGAGGCAAGCTCAAATAGAACTTGGATCCGCCAAGGTATAAGCCGTAGTGAGAGCACCGACAAGCCGGCATCTCCTCTAAACTCTTCTCTCACTCTCTATCTCACTATTTCTATTTATAAGATTAGATCCTATGGAGAACTAATCTTCTCTTGATAGCTGGCTCTGATCCTGACGAGGAAAATATGAATTAGGGTTTTAGGATGGCTCTAGAGAGGGGGTAGGGGCTGCTATATAGGCTGAGGTGGAGTAGGGGACAAGGAATTCAGGTGGAGTAGGGGGCAAGGAATCGCCACGTCATCCATCTGCGTCAACTCCCTCGATCATCGTTGGATAAACCGACCTAAAACTGTCTTAAAATCAATGGTGTAGATCTTAGAAACAAGTATGAGGCAGCGAAGGGCGAGCGGGCTCCATGGCAGGCCGGCCAGCCTATGGGCTGGGCTGGCTGGCCCACTTTCGTGGCCGTTTGTCCCAAACTTTGGCGTGGTGTCTTATGGAACCTTCTAGAGTTGTCTTTCGTAGGTTTCGCGGGTTGAATCACTTGTTGTCGTCGGTTTGCTTGTTTGGAGTGTATAACAGTGGTCCCGGGAGTTGTTTTCTAGATAAATCCTCCTGCAGTCATGAAATCACCAAAGCTCGTGGAATTCATTAGTTTAAACCCCTATACCTATGTTTGGTGATAGAATTAAATATAAATGTAGGTTATGTTAACGGTTTATAATTGGTGTTAGTGACTGTCAACACCCGCCTACTCTAGCGGCCGCCTCTCAGAAAGTTGAAGCATCGTTGGTGGACACCTATTCTCCGACGAAGGCTGCCTAGTGGACGACAGACTCACCTCCATTGTCGCATGTGCAAGGAAAGCAACAGGTCACATCACCATGGGGGACAGCGCATCGGCGTGGATAATGCTATGGCACGCCTAGAAAAGCTCTAGCACCATCGTCAACACTATCGGGCCTGCCATCCAAGTTTCCACGATGGTTGGTGGACCGGCCCACCAATGCGTGAACGTCGATCCCTAGGTGCGAACATGGCCACGCCTCTCGACCCATGAGCCCAGCGCCAGCCAACGTCGAGGCAACTACCCTAGGAGATACGACGATCGAGGCTGCGACAAACGCCATCAACCGCACTCCATCACCTCAGGCTACCTCGGCCAACAGACGTCTCAAGTGCTTCACCAAGCAAATCACAAAGAGGAAGCAGCCACCACTCCTACAGTTGCCCGGAGATATGATACGGCCCATAGGGGCGTGCACCGCCCTCGCTCCCACTCAAAACAAACGGATAGCGGCACAGAGCATATCTCATATCCCGGGATCCGAGGTGAGTACCTTGTCACGAAGCGCCTATGATTAAACGGCAGAAGGCCATCTCCGTCGACGTCGGCCAAGATGGCGTACGAAGAAATATTCAACTGTGATCCGGTCATACGCAGCCGCTGCATGAGTTGTCCGCAGCGCAGCGGACGGTGAGGTGGCCATGCAAGCAGCACCGCCACTCAGCAGCCCGGGCATAGATCTTCAAGCCAGCGCCGCAAATTAAGGTTAATCTTTGTAACAGCCTAGCTCATAGTACACTAGAGGTCTGAACATCCATGTATAACTTTTTTGATCTCTAGAGTCAGTGGCGGAGCCACCAGGTATGCCATGAATGCCCTGGCATACCCTGCATGCCCAGTAGGTAGACTACATGTATATAATATGTGTATATATATTTGTAAAAAAAAGTTATTTCGACGTTTCAACGGAGCTAGCGACGACCTTCCAGACCCACGCAGTGACGCAGGCATGCAGCCACATGTACGCCTTTCCAGGCTCTCGCGGTGATGCGGGCACGCGGCTGTATGACGGGGCGGAGGCACTCGCTGCCGAGCCATCATGACCTTGTTGGAGCGATAGTCTCGTTCGCCTCCTCGGATCGACGAAACCGCTCAGGCTCCCAGGCCAAGCTAGAGTAGGGATGACAGTTGGAAAACCCTCAACTATTTTCTACTTTTACATTTGAATACGAAAACAAAAGCAAAAGCGATAAAACCGGAAATGAAACGAACTCAAACTTATGGAATATTGCAAATTTCGAAAACGGACTAACTCGAGCGGAATTATGACGAACACGGTCAATATACGAAATATTGACCCGTAGGACTAAGTGGCAATTAACAAGTGCATGAGACAAAGTGCATAACAATTAACAAGTCATACAAATTTTATATAAAAAGTATCTCCATTTGACATTATATAAGAAAAAGATATGATTTTTCTAAGGCAACAAGCGCTTGTACGCGATTAATATACTGCTGAAATTTTGTTTAATTTTTTAAACATCTTAACACTCTCATATTAAAAAACTAGAAACTAGAAAGTTGTAGATCTCGTCGAGAGCTACAATTTTCATATAAAAATCATCTTCATCCGAGATCGTTTGAAAAAGATACAATTTTTCTAAGGCTGGACTTTTAGTGGGTCAAATTCGGACCAAATTTCGAACTCGGGATATTCCAAATTAAAAGAAGAAAAGTAGAAAACGATGGGAAATGTCTAAATTGTTTTCGTGAAAACGATGTAGTTCAGTACCCGATATTTTCGTACTCTTTTCATCCTACCAGTTCACGAGGTCGTATCGAGGATCCGCTGCTGACTGCTTGCCAGTTCTGTGTGCGCGAGCACGCGAAGATCCCGAATCTGCCGGTCACTGAGGTGAGATTCAATCTCCGATCTTTCCTCTTCTTTTTTCCTTGTACAAAATCCTATCTAATTTAAAATTTCATTGCTAATATTATTGAGTCATTCCACATGCAGCGAGATCAGGGATTCGTCTAACGTCAAAGACGTACGACCGAGATTGCAACGATTCGGCTGGTATTAAAGCCGGCTGAAGCTGATTTGTTGTAAGAGAAAAATAATGTAGATTCTAACTGATAAGCCGGCTGATAAATTCAAGTAAACAGGCCCATATATCATGTAAGTATCTGTGTAATCACACGTGAGGACTGATGATTTAATCCGTGCAAGTGCCCCTTATTTAATGGCAACATATCATTTGCAAACTAATCAAACTATGCAAACTTAGAAATTAGCCTTATTTAATTGTTTGGCATTGTATTTCGTAGGCATAAAGAGAAGCAAAGACATTACATATCTTTTTGAGAAGCATACAACAAAGAAGGCGACGGCAGCTACTACTACTGCTACTACAAATCCTTTCCATTATACCTATATTTAAACTGCCAGTAACTCGTTTCAACTATTTATTATATTATAATTTATTGATGTTTTCAATTTAACCTTTGAATTTAATAGTTATCATACACTATTAGTACATATATATCAAATTACTTTGTAAATTTTGCAATTGTTACCGATTTGTTAAATAGTTTTACCGAGGTGTATATGATTTTTTCTTTTAGTCGGCATACCCTAAACTAAAATCCTAGATCCTCCACTGTCTAGAGTGCAGCTAAGACGTGTCGACATTTTTCCTACCTTAATATAAACACACACACGTAAACATTTTGCGTGATCGAAAATAATAATAATCAGCAAACAATTTTTACCATCCTAAGCAGGAAGACCCTCCACAAAGTCAAAAGAAACCTATAATTCAATTTAGATGGTAATTAGCTGTTTGAGGAGAGATTCCTAAGGACTCATTTGGTTAGCCTATTCCAGGCTCAGGAACTAATTATTTATACTACAAATTAAGCTTAAGTTCCAGCTGAATTCTTTCCGAGCACTCATTCCCTCGTAACCGAACATGGCCTAAATAGAAACACTGCTCAAACCAAGCGGGTATTCACAGTTGCACGCCGGTACTGGTTGACTTTTGAACGACGACTCGCCGGAGACGGCGGTTTTAGCCGTCCGCGACCGATCGATCGAAAGTTAGCACGAACAGTCAAGTCGGCAAGTCTGACGCGGTTGAGCTTATTAACAGACTCGGCTGCCTTCCAACCTCTCCAGCCGGCGGGTCGATCGGGCGGTCTTTGGCTCTTTGCCGACGTCGCTATCGTGGAATTTATGCGACGGTGAGCGGACCGGCAAAATCTAACGATAAGTCGGAAAGCGACGACGATCCGATGCGGCGTCGGTGACGACGGCGACGGATGACACTAGCGGCAGGCAGGCCGGTCGACCGAAGATAAAGCACCACCGGTCCGAGTTCGTCTGCTGCCCGCCGCCGTGCGCGTCGTCATCTACGGGACAAAAGGAGCCGTCGTCGCGGGAGTTCGATCGGAACTACCGGGATCCTGCGGGGCGACCCACTTTCTACAGGGGAATTTTACTCACGGACATTGCACAAATGTCTAATATGCTGTTGGACACCGTCAACGTCGAAATTTGCTGGCGGACATTACAAATTTCTGGTTCTTTGTCCAAAGACACCGTACCGATTATTTTATACATTTTTCAGTTTTGGAGAGAGAGAATGTGGGGGAAATATCTAAACTGTCCTCGTCTTCAACCTCTGGCACCTCCTTTCTCGAGCTCTTCATCACGCCGTCCCGAGTGCCACCATGTCCAACGCCGTGCCGCGCCCTCATCCCCGGTGAGGCCGCGTGCCCCTAGCCAGGTCCCTGTCCCCCGGTCGCGCCCTCGCGCCTTGTCCCCGCCGTCCGCCATGGTCGCACCCCGTCCCCGGCGGCCGCATACCCCCGACCATGTCCCCGTCCCTGGCCGCTCCCCCATCCCCCTCAAGAAGAGAAGACCGGTCACCGCCGGAGTCACGCTGTCCCTGCAGGAGAAGGCGGGCCTGGGTCTCCGACCGACGAGGACTGTGTCGAGCTTTTTCGAGCTCCGACGTTGGCCGCGGCGAGGCAGAAGGCGAGCGCACGACTGATGCCATCCGAAAGAGCCCCACCGCATCCACCTACGCCTGCACCGCCGGATCTGTAGGAGACGGACGAGGACGAGCTTGTCTGGGCTCCGGAGAGCCCGCCCTCGGCGAGGCCTTGCCCGCCCCCGGCACGACGTCGGCAAGGCCAAGGATCAGAGGGAGCAGGCCACGGGCGGCGGCTTGCAGCTCCGCAGGCTAGCGAGTGCCTGGCCGGAGCGCCTCCCACCCCCACCCCCCACCCAAACGTGCACAGCATTGAGCCATGGCAGACAGACGGAGGTGGAAGATGACTAGTAGGGGCAATTTTGTATATTCAGCGCCCTTTCTCTCTCAAACCATGAAAAATGAATATTTTAATGAGTGCGGTGTCCAGTAGCCAAGAATCACGATTTCATAATGGTATTGGGCATATTTTAGATTTGGCGGTGTCCAACAGTATATTAGACCTTTTTGCAATGTCCCTGAGCAAAATTCCTCCTTTCTATATGGCTTCATTCGCTTCGCTGAAAAAATAAATCGAAACCTCTTTCTCTCGCTGAAAAAAAAAGTTAAAAAATACGAATTATAAGACAAACAAGACCAATATAAGTATTCTAGTACTCCGGAGTAGTACGTACCCAAACGCCCCTAAAAAAATGGCAAATTCGGCCTTCAGCTTAGCCAATATATAGAACACTCGAAATCGGACTGCACTCTTCCGGTTTTTGACTACTCCCTCCGGTTCTCTAAAGCAAGTCGTTTTGAGGTTGTCTTAAGTTAAATATTTTAAACTTTGACTACAAATAAATTCTTTTGGGTTGAGTTTGAAAATATGAAAGTGATGTAAGTAGATTCATCTCGAAATGTGGTTTCATAAAAGTAAATATTGATTATATTTTATAAATATTTTATAGCAAAAAGTTGCAGTCAAAGTCATTTCTTAAAGACCGTGTCGATGTCCAAAACGACTTGATTTAGAGAACCGGAAGGAGTACTAGCTAGCTAGGGTGACATGTGCGCTCATCCTACAACACGTCTACATATAAACCACTAGACTTGTGTAGATTGAAAATACACTGCAATTGCTCAAAGACATTTAAAAAGCTAATATTTGGTCGATGTCAGTGCCACTACAAATTCGTGTATATTTGCTGTTTAAACATGATTTACCGTCCAACAAATATTAAAAATTTAATTTTTGCTAAAAGAAACTAAATTGTCCTCTGGCAACTATACATAATTTCTAGTCTCTTTCACTATCGGCGATATTTTTTCCCATTGTCTTTTAGAAAATAGCACATATTTACTTTGTACCATGTAAAAGATACGTAGAATGGAGTGATGATGACATGTTAGTTTACTGCTGATGCATTATAACGTGCTATGTTTGTATATCCTGAGCAAATCTGATGTAATCAACGTACTCCCTTATTTATTTTGGGACGAATGTAGTTGGCTATATATTAATATATTAAGATAGATAAGTGTTAGAAAATTATGGACAAACTTGTGGCCGGTTCCTCTCTCTAATTTGTTCATATTATAACACACTCCTGCCATTCTAAATTGGATGACGTTTGTAGCTTTTCTAGGTACATAGTTTCTGCTATGCACTTAGGTATACACTATGTTCTAGATGCATAATAAAAGCAATGTACCTACGAGAGTCAAAACATCTTCCAATTTAGAATGGGGGAGTAGTATTGATATACACATACTTTGTTATTTTTCACCAGGTTGTATGAACTTTAGTTATCATTTACTTACTCTATATACATTTTCAATCCATATTCATAGTTTTCTCCTTTGCATCGTACCTCCATATATGTTTAGCATGTGTTTAATTGAAATCTTAATTTAGTTATATGTTTTCATGGAAATGGATATGATCAGTTCTAGGGATAGAAATGGAGTGGATAAAGGCAGAGAGTAGCCCACCAAAACCCGACTAAGCCCCAAACCCTTTCACTACTGGAATTCCCCGATTTACATAAGTTTTAAACTCCTAGGGAAAGGCCAAATAACAATAGGGAAAGTAAACTCCCTAGGAAAACATTCGACAGGAAAGGATTTGTGCCCTATGGTTCTTCAATGAAATTCCTAGGAAAAATTTCTCACATGGCTTGATAGCTCACCAATACCCGATAATACCTCATCAACCTAACTCTGGCTCATTTGGCCACCCTCATGCTGTCTCCTTTGACCAGCACTAGCAGCAGTTGGACAAATTGCATGGATTGGAAACACCAATTGCCAATCCAAAATACGAGAGGCAACAAATCACGAGTCATGATTGGTAGAGTATATGTTACTTACTAGCTAGGAATTAGTTTGACACAGTTGGAGGAGTCAGAGGTTACATGAGCCTTAGGGCTAGGAGGGTGTCAGACTATGGCAAGATTGAGCTCACTAGTGCCACCCACGTTCAGCCACTTTGCTATGCCTGTTGTTTGTCCTCTACAAGGGCTCACCAGCGAAATCTAGAGACTTCGATCTCGATCTAGACTAGTTTGATGTATTGATGAACTATGGTTGTTAGTCATCACTGTGAACACATTTTATATCTCATATTCTCTTAATATTTGTATGAAATGGGAGTTCACTATTTTCTTTTAACGCAAATGGCATGAGTTATGCCTTCTGCTTAAGCAAGGAAAAAGTGAGGTTATGTAGAAAGAGTCATCACTATTGATTATGCGCAATAATCAACACATCCTAGAATATATATGGTTTGATTTGTATACCATGTTTAATATTTGTTGGATTTTTGGCCAAATCAAGACACAAGAAAATAAGAATTTATGCAAAGATCACACATGTCAAGAGTGAGCCAGACTAGAGCTAACAGCTGGTTCTCTTTGGGGCCCTTACAAAGGAACACAGATGTACCAATACCAGGCTGCTTTGTGTTGATTTTGGCAAATCCTTATATAAAATAGATGTGGGTTGATTGGATTAGGTACTTCTTTGCGTTGTCTTAAGTCAAACTTTTCTAAGTTTGATCGAATTTATAGAAAAGAGGGTCAAAAATTATGATACCAAATTGGTATCATTAGATATACTATAAACTATATTTTCATAATGTGTTCATTTGGTATCACAAATATTTTTGTTTTTCAATAAATTGGTTAAACATTAAAAAAGATTGACTTAAGATAACTTTAGGAATTGATTTATTTCAGAACGGAGGGAATATCTCGCAAGTATAGATAAAATTAAAGCTTTTTAATATGTACTTGAACTTGTAGACTTTTACATAATCCAGAAATTATTTCAATTGGAATATTAAAAGCTTCCTTTGCATGCTAAGTCGGCTACTTATTGGCTTAGAAATAAAAATTGTAAAACTACAACTGGTCTATATTTATTGGGACATCAAACGCTACTAAAAATTTTGTTTGGTCAAGGTAACCTAGTAAACATACTCCTAAAACTAGTTAGTTCAGTTATTCCTGATCCACATAGAATCCAACCGACCTCCTGTGTGGGCCCCACGGAGGTTCTTTCTTTGGTCAGCTCTTCCTTCAAATAGGAGGCTTTTAAGCTTTGACCTCTGTTGTCTAGTTAACCTAATCAGCATTCCCACTAGCACTAAGACTACTGATAGAGGCACCGGTATAGATATTTGATAATTGTGCTTGTTAGTTCCAAGGGGCCAGTTTTTTTTTTTTTTTTTTTTTTTTTTTTTTTGGTTCCAAGGTCAAAAAAAATTCAGCTTCCTACGCCACTGTGAACGCAAGGAGGAAAGCTGCAAAAGGTGAAGCCGAAAGCAACACGGCAGAATCGTTCTCGCCCCATCTTTGTGCCTGCGGTTCTCTTTCATGCGCAACCCTCTGTCTTTTCAGAAATTGCATGGATGGTACTGAAATTATACAACGTTATTAGAAAATTCTGCCGTGGGATTTAGGCTATATTGAGTAAGGTACGCATGCAGCCTCTGTCTTTTCAAAAACCGCGTAATACTTTGAACAATTTTTCATTTCAGTGTGTCTTCGTTGGACCATTTCTATGCATTCGATTCTGTAGCATGTTCTTCAGAAATTTTATGCATCGTCGTGGGAATCCCAAACACCCTGAGGTCGATTCTGCAAAACTGCACCGGTCTACAACTTTGTCCGTTATCCCTGCCCCGGTGCCCCCGGCTCCTCCTGTCCTGCCGACTTCCACACACACGCAAACGCGGCTTTGAAGGAAGGAAGCTGCAGCAGCAGAAAGGAAGGAGAGAAAGATGGTAACTGAAAAAAGAAATCCTAAACAAGAGAGGAGCAGAAACTGAATGAAACAAATCCATGGGATTTGGAGCGATAATAGTTGTTCAAACCCTTTTCTATTCTTTCTCTCCGTCGTCATCGATCGCTTGCCTGCTTTAACATTCGTTCCTTGTCCGGGGGGGATTTGGTGCGAGCCAGCAGGAGCGAGCGAGCGTGCGTGCATGCCTGCAGACAGCGGCAGCCTGCCGGTGCCGGCCGGGTGCAGCGCATCGCATCGGACCAGTTCCTCCATGGACAAGGAAAGCATGCCGCTTTATTAGATTTCAGACAGACTCCCTTGCTTGCTTCCGTGTTCCGTCCGTGTCCACGTCGATCGCCTCCTCCTCCTTTTGCTGCTCACTCATCGTCATCACCAAGTATATAAGCGCGCACACACAGGCATGCGTGGTGTTAGTGCCTTGGAAAGGGAAGCCATCTCAGGTGCCCGCGTTTGACACGGCGAGAGAAGGAGAGGTGGCCTTGTTGGACTTCGTTCTAGAGAAGAGAAGGATCGGAGGTGGTTTCAACTGTATGATGCGTGACTAGGAAAGGGAGGCCACGTTTGGGAGTTTGGAGTAAATGGTGAGAGGGACTTGAGCAGGAGGAGGAAGGTGGTAGCTGGGAGCCTGGGAGACAGCGCGCGGCGGCCTCTGGGCGCTCTGCTGCAATTCTTAGTCTTCTGCGACGGCTACAAGAGCAGAGGAGCTGCGTTTGCATGGGAGCAGGCGAGAATTCTGCACCAGGTGATTTTCAGAGCTTGCGATTCCATGTATTCCTGCTCAGGCTTCGCATTTAGAATTCGTGGTGCCCTGTTCTCCTGTTCGAGCCTGCTAGTTTTTTTTTTTTTTTTTTGTGAAGCGTGTATTTGGAGAATACGTTTTCCTTGTCTGTCTTGCTTGCTAGTAGAAATTTCGGGGTTTTCTGTTGATTTGAGTAGTTGCGACCCGGCCAAAGAAAGCTTATTTTCCGTTTCTGAAGTGATAAGAACTGAATTGCCCTGCCTGTGATCATTTCACATTTTGCATCTTCTCTCGCTCTGTTTTCAATTTTTCATTCATGGCTTCCTACTTCTCTGAAGGGGGATTTTAATTTTACGATTGACTACCAGAGGAAATTTGATAAATCCAGTGCGTGTTGACACTGCACTTTGTTCCCATTTTTTTCCTAGTGTTAAAGTAAAAGCTAGATATTGATAGTTTGCTGCTGGTGTCTAAATATGTGTAATGCCATTCTGAATTTCAAACTTTCACATGTCTGTAGTCATCCATATGTCAGGAATTCAGTTTTTCCTTGAAATTCCTTCAGTCTTCTTGGTGTGAAAATAGCACTGCCAATCTCACCGTATTCAACGGAGTAACATTCCCACCATGACTGTTGTTTGACTCGCACCTGTTAAAGTTAGGCACGGAAGCAAATTCAGCAGCCCACAACGTGACAGGAAGTCAGGTCATCTTCCAACAAGTCAGTCTGAAATCTGTGTCCAACGACGCCACATTAGAAATTAGAATTTATTACGTTCTGACCACTTAGGCAGGACTGGAGGAGCAGTCATGTATGCTCGGCCTAACCAAATTGAACTGTACAGTGCCATGGTTTATCTGTATCAGTGTGCCAGTAACTGCAAATAGAGCTTACGCCTTCGCACATGCGAAAAGCTTACTTCTTTGCAGATCTATTGCATCGTGTCTTTTGGTTTTTCCGCTCGGTCTTCATATATCTGAATCGAGATTGGAGTGTAATTCTTGGAGCTTTTCTGGTGGCAGCTTGCTAGCATGGAACCGAGGAGGTTAGAGCGGTTAGTGTCCCTGCTCTGCTGCATTGCGGCAATCACATGCAGGCTACACGCACAAGCTCAGGCCCAAACAACTCTGCAACACACCAAAAGCTCAACTCACACTGGAGCAGGTGACTAACTCCTCATTTGTATCATATCATAGATAAACCTCGCAAAATCTATCGCAAGCGGTAACATGCAAGATAGGTTTACTTAGAATAAAAATCTTTCAAGAGGTTAACTGTTCTACTAGTTGACATTGTGCTTATCTGTACTGCATTATTCTTTCATGTTGTTTGTACAGTTCTATTTGACATTTTTCTTGTCGGAAGTATATGTGAATATGGTACCTTATCTTTGTTGCTTGGGTGATCAGTGGGTAGGAATTTGTCAGAGTTGGGAAACAGATCAGAGAGTGTGCTCTCAAGAAGAACGAGGAGAGTTGATCCTCTTGAAGGACTGAGGAAATATGAGGGAGGGTACAACATCACTGACAAGCACTACTGGAGTGTAAGCTCTCTGTGCTTCTCTAAACTCTGAACATACCATTTTATCTGAACTCTGAACATACTATGCAGCCTTTTAGATACTGAGCGTATTATAATACGAAATATGTATTAAAAACATAATCATAGTACTTTTCTTCAATGTGCAAAAATCACTTTGTATATTGATAGACATAACATTAAATCCATGCCAGGATTAAAACTGATCATTGTCTTGTTTACTTTTCCAGTCGGCCATATTTACAGGTAGATCTGGATATGTGATGTCAGGATTATGGATTATCGGTGGCATCATTTTTGTTGTAGTTCTTCTCGTCTCCAAGATTTTCTTCCCAAAAAAGAAAGAAAGATACACTGACTTCGACTATTTCCTTGAGAGATATCAAATTTTGACTGTGATACTCTGTATCCTCCTTACAGTTTTCGTCATGTAAGCTGCGGTGTTACACCAAGAATAATCTAAATTTCAGCTGTATAATTGTTGCTCTTCTGCAAACATATGAAGCAATGCAGTTATTAATCTACTCTGGCATTTTATTTGCAGAGTTTCTTCAGCAGTTGCGCTTCGTGGCACGGTACAATTCCACTCAAGAGCAGAATCTGTGAAAGAGATAATCGGGACGACTGCACTTGAGGCTACAGCAACAATTTACAACATAACAGGTGCCATTGAGAAGATGCAGAACACATCAAAGCTGTACAACTACACCAGCCAAGCTTGGGATCATCTGAACTCCACAGTTGAGGCGCTCAACTCCGAAGCCGTGGAGATTCAGGCGAAGGCAGAGAAGAACATGCGCTTGGTTAGCAAGGGAAACAGGATTCTGTAAGAGCTTTTCACATCATAGCTAGATCAGTAGAGTGATGCTCCTTATGGTACTTCTTAATCAGCACTGGAACTAAGACATACAATGATTTTCAGGGAACTTGTGACAATTTTATGTGTGACACTGAATCTTGTCGCACTACTGGTGTTGCTGGGTAAGTGAATATGATGCAATATTTTTCAGTATGCAACATTTACCTTGCAGTCTTGCTAGTACAGCTGAATCTAACACAACTGCTTCTCTGAAAATTGCAGTAGGGAGGCCTCTAAGGCTGCAAAAGCTGTGTTGCTTGTGAGTATCTTACCTTCAGATTTCAGAAAACCCATCTGAAGATACAAATTGAAACCTTGTGTCCTCTCAGTTCTTTATGTCATTCTGATTACTTGGATCCGTGTGCATCAGGTGCATGGCCTTCTGCTGGATATTGACAGCCCTATTCTGGATGTACTTCGGTCTGTACTACTTCTTCGACAAGTTTGCCGGGGACACGTGTGTCGCCCTGGATGAGTACCAGTTGAACCCTCAGAACAGCACGCTGGGCACCATCATACCCTGCAGCGAGAAGCTCTCCGCTGACGTGATCCTGCACGACGTCGGTGCAGGCATCCATGACATCATTGACCAGGTGAATTCAAACATTTACACGATCAAATCAGAGTACCCGGTGAAGCAGCTGGACTACATCTGCAACCCCTTCACGGGACCGCCGCAGTACCAGTACAGGCCGGAGAACTGCCCCTCCGGCGCCGCCACCATCGGTGACATCCCGCAGGTGAACACAACAGTAGCTACAGTTCAGACTCCAGAACAAATGTGTATGTATGGTCAATTGTTGCTGATCTTGACATGGCGTTGCCTGCTGTCGTAAAGATCCTGAAGAGGCTGACGTGCTCGGACTTCGGCGGCGGCGCCAACTGCCGCCCGGCCGACCTCTCGTCGGCGATCGACTACGACAAGGTGCAGTCGTACACGAGCTCCATCCAGAACGTGCTGGACATCTTCCCGGGCACGGAGCGGCTGGTGAGCTGTGAGCTGGTGAAGGCCGGCTTCGCGGACATCGTGGGCAACCAGTGCGCCCCGCTGCGACGCGGCGCGCGCGCTGCGTGGGCCGCGCTCGCCGCGCTGTCCGCGTCCATGGTGTTGCTGATTCTGCTCGTGCTCGTGGCGACCAACGCGCGCCACCCAGGCGACGACCGTCTGTCCGTGCGGCACCTCACGTCGTCGACCAACTCGGAGATCTCGGAGGTGGAGTTCGCCGAGATGCACGCCAAGAAAGTGCGGATCAGGGTTGGGCCATGAGCTGACCCGACAAAGCTGACATCGGATTCTTTTTGCTGTTCTTTGCCATTTACAGAGAAGGGAGAGTTGAGGATAGATACTGCCGGCGGTAGAGACCGATCCGGAAGAGATCGTCCACCGCCGGTGCGCCAGTGTTGCTCAGATGTTTGGTTTTGTTCTCTCAGATGGTCTGGAGAATCCAGCCATTGTGTTGGTGCCTTGGTGGTATATAGGAAAAACAATTGGTCCCTGTATATGAAGTATGAACATAAATCTGCAATTGCAAAAGCATTGAAACATAACTGCTGCACAATTTGATCTTTTCATTAACAGTAAAAGGGTCTACAGGTCCATCAATGGCCTGTCGCGCAGATATATTCTATTCATTATACCAAGGATCTAATCTACGCAGGAGTTCGTTAGATTTCGTATTATGCTTTTCACAGCGGCAGGAGTACCTGTGATATGCTAAGGTAGTCTCGGTAGAAAATTTCATTACAGTTTTATCTACATTTATTAATAGGTTGCCACACGTAAGCATTCTTGATGATATGACAATGTTTTAAGAAAAGAGAGAAGAAATGGTTTCATAGAGATGAAGCTCTCTTAGTTTGGTTTTTAGATGAGTTATGAAATTAAATATCTATGAAACAAAAGAATAAAAGTATGTATTGAGAGATTATTTCATCCACATTTTATTGTATTTCGTATTCTTGTAAATAATGCTATGAAATTCTTCATTGAGAATGGACAAAGTAAATAATCGCTTTGCAGGTTTAGAGCAATCCCTCATCCGCACCCTTGACATCGTGCGGATTGGGGGAATCCCCGCTTTCAACCATCACATCGGCCTCAGCGTGCGCACAACCACCCTCACGCCTCGCATCATGGTTCTACACGCTGCCATATGTAAAGGTGTAAATGGTACCAATATTTTTCTTACCGGCAATCTAACCAGAGAATTTTAGATACTAAATGTATAAATCGTATTTGAATCTAGATATTTAATATCCATACTATATTGAAATATTCAAATTCAATATATATACCGCCGGCGGCAAAAAGAATATAGCCTATTGCCAAGTTGAATTGTTCCCTACGGATAGTGCCCACGGGCACTTGCCCCACTCATCGAGATATAGGGCCTGTTTGGTTGGTGTCATAGTTTGCCACGTCTCATCTTCGGCGAACTGTGGTAAGTAAAATCGAAGCCATACATGTTGGATATATTATGGGCTTGGCTCATATAATATTTAATAAATCAAATAAAACTCTATGGCCCGTAACATTAAGCGTCGTATGTTTTAATATCGTACGAGATTTTGACTGAACGTTGACTCAGCTTATTTGGTTGGAAATTATCCATCTTAATTGAGAAGCTGAGAAAAAGACACAGGAGTGCCATGCGCGCGCGCCGCCGCCGCCGCCGTCGGCCGGGCCAGGCCGTGGGCGTGGCAGGCGGCGAGCGAGCGGACGGGCGTGGCCTGGTTTTGCCACTTAATCCACATAATTACGGGAGTTTCTCTCTTTTATGGTAGAGGCGAGTTGATTGCGCCAGTTACCGTCTCTTCGTGTCTCCGTCTCCAGAGTTCCTTGGCTGGCTTTCTCCCTCCCCGCCGCAGGCATAAAAGTAGAAGTCCTCCGTTAGTCCAATCTTCCCTTCGCTTCCGAGAGACCACATCTCAGTCGTCCTTTGGTTTTCCCCGTCCCGTACCTCTGCGCGCACGGAGCAACGGGAGAGCAGGTGTGAAAGCTCTAGTTTGGTTTTGGTTAATTGATGAAATCCTAAGTGCTAACCTAGTTTTTCAAAGTGATTATGAGATAGGTAGCACTACTCCAAGTGATGAAGCAATGGCGAAGATCATGACGATGGTGATGGCATGGTGATGATCAAATGCTTGAACTTGGAAAAGAAGAAAGAGAAAAACAAAAGGCTCAAGGCAAAGGTATAAATATTAGGAGCCATTTTGTTTTAGTGATCAAGACACTTAGCGAGTGTGATCACATTTAGGATCGATAGTCGTACTATTAAGAGGGGTGGAACTCGTATCGAAATGCGGTTATCAAAGTGCCACTAGATGCTCTAACTCATTACATATGCATTTAGAATCTAGTGGAGTGTTAACACCCTTGAAAATGTTTGTGAAAATAAGCTAACACATGTGCACAAGGTAATACACTTGGTGGTTAGCACATTTGAGCAAGGGCAGGAAACTTCACCGGCGCCCTAGACAGAAAAGACAAGGGGTTCACAGAGTGACCGGACGCTGGTGGTGTAGTGACCGGACGCTGGGTTCAGAGTTCGGTCAGTAGCAGCAGTGAGCACGCATCTCGGTCTTGTGACCGGACGCTGGTGCGAAGAGTGACCGGACGCTGGCAAGGTGCGTTCGGTCAATGCTGACGTACACTGACGTGTGGTGCACAGTGGAGACATTGAGTGACCGGACGCTGGGTGAGTCCGGTCGAGCATGACCGGATGCATCCGGTCGTGAAAATTCGTGTTTGGAACCTTACTAGAAACGACCGGACGCTGAGGTCCAGCGTCCGGTCACTTTCTAACTGACGCGTCCGGTCATCAATTGACCGTTGTAATCGGGCGATCGGCGTTTGAAGCCGATGACACGTGGCGCACATTGCATGACCGGACGCTGAGGTCCAGCGTTCGGTCAATTTGACCGGAGCGTCCAGTCGGCCCGTGTTCAGTGCAGTGAGGAGCCCAACGGCTCTATTTCGTGGGGGTTTCTATTTAAGCCCCATGGCCGGCTCAAGCTCACTCTCTTGGCCATTTGCATTGACATAGCAATCTTGTGAGCTTAGCCAAAGTCCTCCCACTCATCTCCATCATTGATTCATCATCTTTGTGAGATTGGGAGAGAATCCAAGTGCATTGCTTGAGTGATTGAATATAGAGGCACTTGGTATTCATGTTTTGCTGCGGATTTCGCTTGTTGCTCTTGGTGGTTGCCACCACCTAGATGGCTTGGTGCAGCGGTGGAGGATTAGCACGAGTTGGTGATTATTCGTGGCCATCTCCGGTGATTGTGAGGGGATTTGTACCTTCCCCGGCGGAGCGCCGAAAGGTAACTCTAGTGCATTGCTCGTGTCATTGAGTTACCTCACTTGTGGGTAGGTTCTTGCGGTGTCCAATCGTGTGGACGAGGTTTGTGCAACACCTCTTAGCCGCCAAACCACCAAGTGTTGGTCGACACAATGGGGACGTAGCGTGTTGGCAAGCATGTGAACCTCGGGAGAAAATCAGTTGTCTCTTGCCATTTGGTATTCTCCCAGTGATTGATTTAATATTCACCTTGTGATTGGTTCACTCCTCTATACGGCGGTATAATCACCCTACTCACTTATTTATATTCTTGCAAACTAGTTGTGGCAAGCTCTTTAGTGTAATTAGAAGTGAGAGCTTGCTTTGTTATTTTAAGTTCATCTAGTGGAGCTCTTTAGAGTAGCAAGATTGAGAGTTCTTAGTGAGTAGTAACTTTGCAAGTTGTGTGCCTAGGAATCATTGCAACTAGAATTGTTGGATAGGTGGCTTGCAACCCTTGTAGAGCTAGAGCAAGTTTGCTTTTCACTATTTGTCATACTAATCAAATTGCTCTAGTTGATTTGTAGATTTTTAAATAGGCTATTCACCCCCCTCTAGCCATATTAGGACCTTTCAAGTGGTATCAGAGCCGTGGTCACCATTTGATTGAAGGCTTAACAACCGCGGTGTTAAATTATGGCTCAAGTTGTGTTCAACCATGTGAGGGGCAAACCACCGTTCTTTAATGGCACATGCTATGATTAATAGAAGAGAAAGATGAGGATATATCTTGGTTCAATCAATGATCAAGTATGGGAAGTGACCGAGAATGACTATGCTATCATTGATCCCGATGATCCCACCAACCAAGATAAGATCAACAACCAATGCAATACAATGGCTCTCAACACCATATACAATGTCATTGATTCCAAGGTGTTTGAGCAAATCAAGGATTGTGAAAGAGCAAATGAGGTGTGGAAGAGATTGGAGGAAACTTATGAGGGCACACCGGCGGTGAAGAGTGCCAAATTGTATATCCTCAAGGATAAATTGACAAGCTTCAAGATAAAAGAAGATGAGAGCATTCCGGAGATGTTCCATCGTTTGCAAGTGATTGTCAATGATTTGAAGGCATTGGGAGAGAAGATCAAGGATGATGATGTCTCTCATCGATTCTTAATGTGCCTACCTCCAAGATTTGAGATATTGAGATTGCTCATCATAAGAGGAGGATTGAAGGAGATTATCCCCAATCAAGTACTAGGTGATGTCATGACACAAGAGACATACCATGTGGAAAGGGAGGGGGATGACAAGGAGGACAAGAAGGAAGAAGAGGACAAGAAGAAGAAGAGTGCAGCATTTAAGGCTAGCTCATCATCATCCAAGAACAAGGGCAAGGCAAAGAAAGAATCAAGTGATGATGATAATCTTAGTGACATTGATGATGAAGCCATGGCTCTATTTGTGCGCAAGATGGGCAAATTCATGAAGAAGAAGGGCTATGGTGCAAGAAAGAGAAGAGATCACACCAAGAGCAAAGAGTATGGGAGAAGATGCTACAATTGCAAGAGCCCTGATCATGTTATAGCAAATTGTCTCTACAATAGTGATAATGATGAAGATGAGAAGAAGAAGCATAAGAAAGATAAAAATAAAAAGAAGGAGAAGAGAATGACCTTCTAAAAGAAGAAGAAGGGTGGAGGCTATGTAGTCACTTGGGATAGTGATGGTTCCTCGGATGGTGATAGCTCTAGTGATGATGATAAGAAATCTATCAAGAGAGCACTAGCAAGTATCACCATCAATAAGAAGCTCTCCATCTTTGACACTCCATCGACATGTCTCATGGCAAAGCCTACCAAGGTAAATTATGATGAGAGTGATGATGATGAATGTGAAAGTGACTCTTATAGGAATGATAATGATGATGATGAGGATGAGGAGTACACTAAGGAGGAGCTCTTGGACATGTGTGAGCAAGTGCATACTTGCAATGAGATGAAGAGAAAGGAGTGCAAAGAATTACGCAAGAAAGTAAAATTTCTTGAGCAATCCTTTGATGAGCTCAATGCTACTCATGAGAGGCTAATGGAAGCCCATAAGAAGCTTGGCAAATCTCACTCTAAGCTTGAAAAGGCTCACTCATCTCTCATTGAGCAAGTCAAAGTGGAGGAAGCCAAGAAAGAGCGAGTGATCATATCATGTGATGTGGGACTAACATGTGATCTTATTGATGAGTCCATTTTAGTTGCTCCCACTAACCCCTCTTGTAGCACTACCACTTCTACTTCACCCTTGAGTGATGGAATCACTTGTGATGCCTCACTAAAAGTGGAAAATGAGACCCTCAAGAAGGAGGTGAATGAGCTCACTCGTGCCTTAGGCAATGCCTATGGTGGTGATGCCCGCTTGCTAAAGTGCTTGGGTAGCCAAAGGTTCTCTCTCAACAAAGAGGGATTAGGCTATACCTCCAATAAAGGTAAGGCAACCTTTGTCACTCCCAAAGCTAGCTTTGTGAAGGGCAATGGTCGGTTTTGCAATAGATGTAAGCAAGTTGGGTATATAGAGCAAAATTGCAAGACTAACAAGAACAAGCTACCTAATGTATCCTCAATTAAATTTGATTCTTGTTACATGCTTTTTAAGGGTGCCAATGGTGTGAAGGCTAAGTTCATTGGTACACCAATTGTGGGCCCAAAGAAGAAGGCCATTTGGGTACCAAAGACCTTGGTAACTAACCTTCAAGGACCCAAGCAAGTTTGGGTACCTAAAAGGAATTGATCCTCTTTTGTAGGTCAATTATAAAGCCAGAGGAAGGCATTGGGTGCTTGATAGTGGGTGCACACAACATATGACCAGTGATCCAAGAATGTTCAATTCAATCAATGAAAATAAGAGCAATGGGATTGATAGTATCACATTTGGTGACAATGGCAAAGGCAAGGTCAAAGGGCTTGGTAAGATTGCAATATCCAATGACTTGAGCATTTTCAATGTGCTACTAGTAGAGAGCTTGAATTTCAACCTATTGTCAGTAGCTCAATTATGTGATCTTGGTTTCAAGTGCATATTTGGTGTGGATAATGTAGAGATCATAAGTGTAGATGGCTCTAACTTGATATTCAAAGGATTTAGATATGAGAATCTATACTTAGTTGATTTCAATGCTAGAGAAGCTCAATTGACAACATGTTTGATCACTAAGTCTAGAATGGGTTGGTTATGGCATAGAAGGCTTGGTCATGTTGGAATGAAACAATTGAACAAATTGATTAAGCATGACTTAGTTAGAGGCTTGAAAGATGTCACATTTGAGAAGGATAAGCTATGTAGTGCATGTCAAGCCAGAAAGCAAGTTGGTAACATACATCCTAAGAAGAGCATGATGAGCACATCCAAGGCATTTGAGTTGATGCACATGGACTTGTTTGGACCAACCACATACACTAGCATTGGAGGAAACAAATATGAATTTGTGATTGTGGATGATTTCACTAGATATACATGGGTCTTCTTTCTTGGTGACAAGAGTGATGTATTTGCAACATTCAAATCTTTTGTTAAAGGTATTCACAATGAGTTTGAAACAACAATCAAGAAAGTTAGAAGTGACAATGGAAGTGAATTCAAGAACACTAGAATTGATGAGTTATGTGATGAATTTGGAATTAGACATCAATTCTCGGTCAAGTACACTCCTCAATCAAATGGCTTAGTTGAAAGGAAGAATAGAACTTTGATTGACATAGCAAGATCAATGTTGAGTGAGTACAATGTGAGTCATTCATTTTGGGCCGAAGCAATCAACACGGCTTGCTATTATAGCAACCGTCTCTATTGTCACCCCATGATGGAGAAGACACCTTATGAGCTTTTGAATGGAAGAAAGCCCAACATAGCATACTTTTGGGTTTTTAGTTGTAAATGCTACATATTGAAGAAAGGCACTAGATTGAGCAAGTTTGAAAAGAAATGTGATGAAGGTTTCTTGCTTGGTTACTCCACTACTAGCAAGGCTTATAGAGTTTGGAATTTGGCTAGTGATACTTTTGAAGAGGTTCATGATGTGGAGTTTGATGAAACAAATGGTTCCCAAGAGGAAGATGAGAATCTAGATGATGTAAGAGGCACTCAATTGGTCAATGCAATGAAGAACATAGACATTGGTGATATATGGCCTAGAGAGGTGATTGATGTTGAAGATGACAAGAATCAAGTGCCCTCTAACTCAAATATGCAAGCGAGTGGTTCTCATGATCAAGTTCAAGCAAGAGCTAGTGATGACAAAATGCAAGATCAACAACAAGTGGCTAGTTCATCATCTCAACCAAGTGATCAATCTAATGCAAGCAATCAAGTGCAAGTGCTCCAACCAACCAATGTTGTAAGAGATCATCCATTAGACACTATAATTGGTGATATTTCAAGAGGTGTGCAAACAAGATCAAGATTGGCTTCATTTTATGAGCATTTCTCATTTGTGTCATCCATTGAACCTAAGAAGATAGACGAAGCTTTAAAGGATGTTGATTGGGTCAATGCTATGCATGAAGAGCTAAACAACTTCATAAGAAACCAAGTATGGGATTTAGTTGAGAGGCCTAAGGATCATAATGTGATTGGAACCAAGTGGGTCTTTCGGAACAAGCAAGATCAAGATGGGATAGTAATAAGGAACAAAGCAAGATTAGTGGCTCAAGGTTACACTCAAGTTGAAGGTCTTGACTTTGGAGAAACATATGCTCCGGTTGCAAGATTGGAAGCAATTAGGATCTTGTTAGCCTATGCTTGTGCCCACAACATCAAGTTGTATCAAATGGAGTGAAGAGTGCATTTCTCAATGGGTGCATAAATGAGCTTGTGTATATTGAGCAACCTCCTGGTTTTGAAGATGAAAAGAAACCCAACAATGTTTACAAGTTGAGAAAGGCTTTGTATGGATTGAAACAAGCACCTAGAGCATGGTATGAGAGATTGAGGGATTTCCTACTCTCTAAGGGATTCAAGATGGGAAAGGTTGACACCACTCTCTTCACCAAGAAACTTGGAAATGACTTGTTTGTAATGCAAATCTATGTTGATGATATCATTTTTGGGTCAACAAATCAAGATTTTTGTGAGAAGTTTGGCAAGATGATGGCAAATGAGTTTGAGATGTCCATGATTGGAGAGCTTAGTTACTTCCTTGGTCTTCAAATCAAGCAAATGAAGAATGGCACATTTGTGAGTCAAAGCAAGTATATCAAGGACATGCTCAAGAAGTTTAGAATGGATGATGCTAAAGCTATTAGTACACCAATGGGGACAAGTGGAAGCTTGGATAGTGATGCTAGTGGCAACATGGTGGATCAAAAGATGTATCAGTCCATAATTGGAAGCCTACTCTATGTGACCGCATCAAGACCGGATATGATGTTTAGTGTATGCATGTGTGCTAGATTTCAAGCCTCACCAAGAGAAAGTCACTTGAAAGCAACAAAAAGAATATTGAGGTATTTGAAGCATACACAAAATATTGGATTGTGGTATCCCAAAGGAGCAAGATTTGAGTTGATTGGATATTCGGACTCCGATTATGCGGGATGCAAAGTTGAGAGAAAAAGTACATCGGGCACATGTCAACTATTGGAAAGATCACTTGTGTCTTGGTCATCAAAGAAGCAAAATAGTGTAGCACTTTCAAGCGCCAAAGCAGAGTACATTTCGGCCAGTAGTTGTTGTGCTCAATTACTTTGGATGAAGGCTACCTTGAGTGACTTTGGGATCAAATTCAAGCAAGTGCCATTGCTATGTGACAATGAGAGTGCCGTCAAACTCACCAACAACTCGGTTCAACATTCAAGAACAAAGCACATTGATGCCCGCCATCATTTCATAAGAGATCACCAACAAAAAGGGGACATTTGCATTGAGAGTGTGGGCACCGAAGATCAACTTGCCGATATCTTCACCAAGCCACTTGATGAAAAAAGGTTTTGCAAGCTAAGGAATGAATTGAACATACTTGACTTCTCAAATATGTGTTGATGCACCCCCATTATATGACATGCCACTCCTTCGAGCAAAGCAAGGTAAAATTGATTGACATGTCATCCATCCATTGCTAAGGACTTGTTTAGTGCATCTAGTCATTCCTATCATGTTCTAGGCTCATTCATGAAAATCAAATGAATTTGATGCTTGTATGGTACCACTATTGCTTGTATGTTTGAAATGATCTAGTGGTAGCATATGACATGTTTGTGGGCTTGTAAACCTAGTGTTTGATCTAGAAAATAAGCTACAAGTGTTTCACTCAACATGGTACAAGATAACCCTTATTTGGAGGTGTGAAGAAGCTTGTCCTTGGATCAAACCGAGTTAAATATCTTTTGCAAATAATCTAGATTGAACCAAATTGGGAAAATGATCCTCATTTCACATGGTTTCACCCCAACCTATCTATAATTTGAACTCACCTTTTATGCCAATTGTTGACAAAGGGGGAGAGAAATTCACAAAGATAGTAACATAGAAGAAGCAAACAAATGAAATAACATTGTAAGGGGATCAATACAAAATGCACACAAGTAGGGGGAGCAAGCTCATAAACTTGTATGTTGCATTTTGATGTGCATTTTATATGTTTGCTTGCATAGCACAAGTCTTAAATTTCAATATCTATGCTTGTGTGGTGTATGCTAGTTATAGGGTTGAATGATGAAATGAAAAACTAGCATGCATAGGCTAAAGTAACTAGACCTATGTTCATTCTATGGAAACTAGACCCTTATTTGTAATATTGATCTCATGGGGTATTCTAGTTTTTGTGTATGTCTAGTTACTAATGGTGCTAAAGATGGTATATTGGTGCACTCCGATTGGTATCATGCTTCAAAGGTCCATCTCTTATACCTTAGCATCATTTGGTAGAAATTGACTCCTATATTTCCTATCTAAGCATATGTGCAAGCTACAATCCAAACTCTTAGCACATATATAGGGGGAGCAATTGCTACCATTTGGATTCATGAAACCTATCCATATTCTTTTACACATGGTAAATATGCTTGGGCAAGCAACGTGGATTCAATCAAATCTCAATTCATATCTTTGTGAAAGGGTTGTCATCAATTACCAAAAAGGGAGAGATTGAAAGCTCTAGTTTGGTTTTGGTTAATTGATGAAACCCTAAGTGCTAACCTAGTTTATCAAAGTGATTATGAGATAGGTAGCACCACTCCAAGTGATGAAGCAATGGCGAACATCATGACGATGGTGATGGCATGGTGATGATCAAATGCTTGAACTTGGAAAAGAAGAAAGAGAAAAACAAAAGGCTCAAGGCAAAGGTATAAATATTAGGAGCCATTTTGTTTTCGTAATCGAGACACTTAGCGAGTGTGATCACATTTAGGATCGATAGCCGTACTATTAAGAGGGGTGGAACTCATATCAAAATGCGGTTATCAAAGTGCCACTAGATGTTCTAACTCATTGCATATGCATTTAGGATCTAGTGGAGTGCTAACACCCTTGAAAATGTTTGTGAAAATAAGCTAACACATGTGCACAAGGTGATACACTTGGTGGTTAGCATATTTGAGCAAGGGTAGGAAACTTCACCAACGCCCTAGACAGAAAAGATAAGGGGTTCACAGAGTAACTGGACACTGGTGGTGTAGTGACCGGACGCTGGGTTCAGAGTCCAGTCAGTAGCAGTAGTGAGCACACGTCTCAGTCTTGTGACCGGACACTGGTGCGAAGAGTGACCGGACGCTGGCAAGGTGCGTCCGATCAATGCTGATGTATGCTGACGTGTGGTGCACAGTGGAGACATTGAGTGACCGGACGCTGGGTGAGTCCGGTCGAGCATGACCGGACGCGTCCGATCGTGAAAATTCGCATTTGGAACCTTACTGGAAATGACTGGACGCTGAGGTCCAGTGTTCGGTCACTTTCTAACTGACGCGTCAGGTCATCAATTGACCATTGTAATTGGGTGATCGACGTTTGAAGCCGATGACACGTGGCGCACATTGCATGACCGGATGCTGAGGTCCAGCGTCTGGTCAATCTGACCGGAGCGTCCGGTCGGCCTGTGTTCAGTGTAGTGAGGAGCCCAACAGCTCTATTTCATGGGGGTTTCTATTTAAGCCCCATGGCCGGCTCAAGCTCACTCTCTTGGCCATTTGCATTGACATAGCAACCTTGTGAGCTTAGCCAAAGTCCTCCTACTCATCTCCATCATTGATTCATCATCTTTGTGAGATTAGGAGAGAATCCATGTGCATTGCTTGAGTGATTGCATCTAGAGGCACTTGGTATTCGTGTTTTGCTGTGGATTTCGCTTGTTGCTCTTGGTGGTTGCCACCACCTAGATGGCTTGGTGCAGCGGTGGAGGATTGGCACGAGTTGGTGATTGTTCATGGCCATCTCCGGTGATTGTGAGGGGATTTGTACCTTCCCCGACGGAGCGCCAAAAGGTAACTCTAGTGGATTGCTCGTGTCATTGAGTTACCTCACTTGTGGGTAGGTTCTTGCGGTGTTCAATTGTGTGGACGAGGTTTGTGCAACACCTCTTAGCCGCTGAACCACCAAGTGTTGGTCGACACAATGGGGACGTAGCGTGTTGGCAAGCACGTGAACCTCGGGAGAAAATCGGTTGTCTCTTGCCATTTGGTATTCTCCCGGTGATTGATTTAATATTCACCTTGTGATTGGTTCACTCCTCTACATGGCGGTATAATCACCCTACTCACTCATTTATATTCTTGCAAACTAGTTGTGGCAAGCTCTTTAGTGTAATTAGAATTGAGAGCTTGCTTTGTTATTTTAAGTTCATCTAGTGGAGCTCTTTAGAGTAGCAAGATTGAGAGCTCTTAGTGAGTAGTAACTTTGCAAGTTGTGTGCCTAGGAATCATTGCAACTAGAATTGTTGGATAGGTGGCTTGCAACCCTTGTAGAGCTAGAGCAAGTTTGCTTTTTGCTATTTGTCATACTAATCAAATTGCTCTAGTTGATTTGTAGATTTTTAAATAGGCTATTCACCCCCCTCTAGCCATATTAGGACCTTTCAAGGTGCCTCTGGAACCCTCGTCCGCCTACGAACCTTGCACAGGGTGTGTGGCAATTAGGTTTTTGGGGAGCTATTCTGTGACTTCTCATCCATGTAGTAGACGTCTTCTTCCTGGTGATCGCTCGTGGAACAGCAATGTGCCTTCTTCCTGGTGACCATTCATGGGACTGCACTGTGAACACCTTCATGCATCGACTGTGGTCCACGACTTCGAGCAATGCACTATGTCTAGTGCGAATGGAGCCTCCGATGCCCTCGGCATGGGACCCTCCGCTGGGTATACTCTTAACTCTCTGATTACCGTACTTTGCGTACTTACTATATCGATCGGTATGTCATACTTGCATGATGTAGCATCGTTTGTTAGTGATATACGCATACACATATATGTTGTCACAAACCTGCTGATGTTTTATTTCTGGATTAAATTGACCATGAAAATGCCTAATTATCTAACAATCCAAAAAACTAATGTTAGACAATTTTCTGTCAGTGGTTTTGCTGCTGTTTTGAAGCCGAATATCTTTGATGGCAAGAATTTCATGATATAGCGTGCCAAGATGGTGTTGTGGTTGACTACTATGAACTGCTATCACACCATATAGGGGAAGCCTGAACAATTTACTCCTGAGGAGGAGCAAAAGTTCTTGGCTACCGATAACCAGTTTCGAGGCGCCATGATTAGTGCACTTCATAGTAAGTATGAGAAAAACTACATATCTTGCACATCAGGCAAAGAATTATGGGATGCTCTTGAGACAAAGTTTGGAGTTTCTAATGCTGGTAGTGAGCTATACCTTATGGAGCAACTGTATGACTATAAAATGGTTGAAAACCATTCTGTAGTGGAACAGACTCATGAGATACAGGCGCTAGCAAAGGAACTAGAACATTTTCCATGTTTGTTGCCCGACAAGTTTGTGGTCGGCGGTATAATCGCTAAGCTACCACCTTCTTGGAGGGATTTTGCTACTTCTCTAAAATTCAAGAGACAAGAGTTTAGCGTAGCTGAGCTTATTGGATCTCTTGATGTTGAGGAGAGGGCAAGAGCAAAAGACAATCGTGGAAAAGGAGTTGAGTCTTCCGCTGCCAATATGGTGCAGAAGAAAAACTCATTTGCATCCCATAATAAAAAGAAGAAGAACAAGAGAACAACAATACAAAGCCTAAGCAAACTGCTGAGTTTAAGAAGAAAAACAACAAGAAAGGTGGAGGTTGTTTTGTTTGCGGGAGTGATGAGCATTGGGCAAGTGCATGCCCAGACCGCAAATATAAGCAAGAAAAGAAATCAGCAAACATGGTGATTAGCGAGACTTGAGGAGGAACATCTGGGTATGCTAATTCTTTACCTTTTGTTCTTTCTGTTTGTCTTTCACCAGAGTGGTGGATGGATAGCGGTGCTAATATTCATGTGTGTGCTGATGTTTCTTTGTTTACTTCCTATCAGACCGGCGGGACTAGAGCCTTGCTGATGGAAAACGGTTCGCATGCGCGTGTTCTTGGTGTTGGTATGGTGGTTCTGAAGTTTACTTCAGGAAAGACAGTGCTATTAAAGAATGTGCAGCATGTCCCCTCCATCAAGAAAAATCTTGTTAGCGGTTCTCAAATGTGTCACGATGGCATTAAAATTGTACTTGACTCCAATAAGTGTGTTGTGTCGAGACATGGAACATTTGTTGGAAAGGGTTATGATTACGGAGGCTTGTTCCATTTATCTTTTCTTGATGATGTGTGTAATAAAGTAGTGAACAATGTTAATGTTTTGGATGAGTCGAATATATGGCATTCACGACTTTGTCACATTAATTTTGGCTGTCTCACGTGGCTTGTAAATCTGAATTTAATCCCGAAATTTAACTTAGTCAAAGATTCTAAGTGCCAGGTGTGTATGTGCAATCGAAGCAATAGCGCAAGCCTCACAAGGCTGCTGAGGCAAGGAACTTGTGAAAGGACCTAGGATGTCGCCTAGAGGGGGGTGAATAGGTGTATCTGAAAATTAACACCTTTAAATGCGGAAACGATTAGTAAAGAGAGTTTCCAAAATGGAAACTCCAAATTAAGTGTAGTACCACCCCTCACTAAGTTTGCCACAGAGTAAACAGGGTATAAAGAATATATATAGAAGTTACAACCCTACAATACAAAGTTAGAACAGAGAATGAATATATTCAGCATAGGCAGAAAATACCAGACGTGTCTGGTATGGACGTGTTCAGTAGAACAACCTAGCACAGTGATCAATACCGGACGTGTCCGGTAGCTATACTGGATGTGTCCGGTATACACGGTTTCAGTGGAACAGCCCTAAACTTGCTTCTTTCAATTTCTAACTTCAAATCAAATTGCAGGTACCTACTAGATATGACAATATACACAGATAACCTGCACAAGAGCAAGAGCAATACAAATATCGAATGAAATACGAATTGAGACACGATATTTGTTTTACTGAAGTTTGGACTCGTTCGAGTCCTACTCTCCGTTGAGGGGGCTACGGGTGACCCAACGAAGGTCACTCTAGCCGGAGTCTTTTCCAACTCCTTTTCCTCCTTCCACTAGTTGATTCCGAGGCGGCGTAATCGACCGTTACAAACTTTCCGAGGCACACCACAATCTCTCGGGTGCTCTCCGACGACGCCTAACCGTCTAGGACCGAACAGTCCAAGAGTAACAAATGCGAATCACGAAATAGACAATATGCACAAGTGCTCAAGTTGTGGCTTGCTCTCTTTTTCAAATTCTTTCTTAACCCACAAATGGATTTTGCTATTTGGATCACACACTCACTAAGAGAGGGTTTGGGAGAGTTGGCATGGCTCAAAACGTGTATATGTATCAGCAGAATCAGCAGCCTCGAAAGGTGTAGGCTTGGGGGTATTTATAGCCCCCTTAGAAAAACTAGCCGTTTTATAGCCGTTGCCATACCGGACACGTCCGATATGACTTATACTGCCCCAACGGTAACTAAGTTACAGTGATAATGTGAGGCGCCGGAACTCCCGATGAATACCGGAACTCCCAACCGTCGGAACTCCCGACTCACATCAGAACTCCCGACCCTCAGCGTATTTGAAAACTATGTAACTGAGTTAAAGTATGTGAGGTGTCGGAACTCCTGACTCATGCCGGAACTTCCGACCGTCGGAACTCTGACTTACGTTGGAACTCCCGACTCTCAAGGCATTTGAAAACTAGCCGTTGGCCTCTGGTCGTCCATACCGGACACATCCGGTATGACCACCACAGTGAACTCTCCAAGTTAGTTAAAGCGCGAGACGTCAGAACTCACGACCATTGCCGGAACTCCCGATGAACCAACCCGAGAACAACAATTTTACCATTGCTGGGCAAATACCGAGCACGTCCGGTATGAATACCGGACACGTCTGGTATTGCCAGACTAGTAAGAAATCAGTTAGCTCTTTTGTCTCTCAAATACTCAAAACTCACATGGGTTGGCTTGAGCACTTATGAAACATTATTTATCAACATGATGCATCCCTCTTAATAGTACGGCATACCTATTAAACTCAAGATTAAAGGAAAAATGAATTTATACCGCTTGAGTTGACCTCTTTTGAATTAATGTCGTCTCTTTCAATCTTCATCAAGTAAGGGTGCCAACATGTTGATATTGATCTTGTCACTTGAGCATAGCCATCTTGAGCACATGACTTGATTTCATTCATCAAATATGAATAACTCCAAATGCATCAAGTCATTTCAAACACTTTGTCCAATATAGATTTGATCCTCCACATCAATATGACCATCGTAGCTTGATTAGTACCTCAACTAAATGCAAGTACTCCCTTCTTCACCCTAGCTGGTTCTTTGGCCGCCAAGCCGTCGCTTGCCCTTCACCCTTGCTTAGTACCTCTAAGCCTTTCCTTGCTATCTTCACCATCTCAAGCCATCAAGTCATATCTTGTGTAGAATCAACCATTCATTTGTATTGTTATCTTTTTCATTTCAATTTAGCAAGCTTTAAATATGAGACCATTCCATATGCAAACCCTTATGTCTCATTAATTAATTCTTACGAGCTTGCTTTCACATAATACATGGAAATCCCACAATAAATAAGCCTTTGCATGAATTTCATTTGCATTGTTGTCTTGTGCTTGAACTAGATTATTTTATACAACAACGCATCATTTTGGCTTTCATTAAGTACCTGTGAGATAACCTATTACCTGTCCACACTTAGCAAACGGGTTAGGCCTTTAATCACATTGTCATTCAACCATCCAAAACCCACTAAAGGGCTAGATGCACTTTCAATCTCCCCCTTTTTGGTGATTGATGACAACTTGATTAAAGCTTACAAAAGAATATAAACATTTAAACTTTTGGGTTTAATGATTTATGAGAGGCTCCCCCTTAATATGTGCTTGTGATTAGAATTCATGAAATGACCTCAAATGTCAATTGCATATACTAAAACATATAGGAGACTCCCCCTAAATCATTGCATCCGTGGGGTGCATGTGTGTGTGACAAAGTAAAACCATGATGCATATGACAAGATATATCACACAAACATAAATATAAAGGCATCATATCAAATATTTTCATTCTAGCATGCATGGTCCTTATGAAAATAAATACAACACATGTATGTCAACCATAGCACTCATTACACATTTTTCCAAGTCCACAAGCCACTAATATATAAATAAAGATCATGTCTCAAGAGATACATAAATAAAGCATAAATGAGTCTCATCTCTCATAGGATACAATCTATCTCAAATCTAAGATACATCAATAAAGCTAAAAAACAAAAACTACAGCCTGCAGTATATATCTTCAGGTACAAAGATAAGCAAATAAAACAAATATCCTGAAGCTTTAATCAATCTCTCTCCCCCTTTGTCATCTATCACCACAAAGGTCCAACAATGACATACTAAGGACAAAGGGGCTGCAAGCTATCCCTAATAGCTATCATCACTCATCATCATCTTCATCTCTACCAACATCCTCATCATCTGAGCATGTAGCACCGACTGGATGAGAACCACCTGCACCAGATGGGTCATAGAAACTACCTGTGAGGTTACTCTATCAGTCTGAAGCATACTCGTCTGCTGCACTAGGACGTGGCTGAGAGTGAGTAGGCACACGAGCCTCTAGTGGTAAAGTGTCAGGGTGCTCTGGTGCCTGCTGCTGTCACTGAAGGAACTCAACAAACTCTACGTTGTACTTGCCCTGCTACTACTCCTTAGTCTCAGGCTCACTAGCTGCCTCATCTGATAGTGGAGACCTAGGAGGATCAAGCTCAAGTCTAGAAGCAATCTGCTTCAAAGTCCGAGTATCCTTCCTCCTACCCTCCCTCTCCTTCTGCTGACAGATCCATATGTCCTTGCACATCCCAAAGATAGCACTGAACATCTTGCGAATAGGAGAAGGAGGACTACGGCGACGTGGAGAAGAACGTGAAGGAGCATATGGTAGAGGGGAAGCTTGTCCTGCTGCTACACCACCTATAGGTGCATCTACCTCTAATGTTGCTGCTCCTCCTCTTGGTCCTACTAGAGGTACCCCAACCTCAGGCAAGTCTGCAACAATCTTCAGGGCCTTATGTACCTTGTCATACTCAAAGGTATGCCCTATGACCTGCTCAATCATGTGCATGATGTAGGGAGCAAAACCATAGCCCTTGAGGGGCCTCTCGCCGACACTCCTGATCTCGCACCATATGAAATCAAAGACGCTAAAAGGTCATGCATCAGGTGCCATCCTATGGAGTAGGTTCCTAGAGTAATCTGCAATGTTTCCCTTATCTCCACCCTTGCAATCAATGGTCTTCCTGAACATCCTGTCCAGGTATCTATAAGTAGGGTGAAGACCTAGAACCTTCCCCACTGCTCCTCTCTCACCCCTAGTGGGTACATGTAGGCAAGCTGCTCTAGAGGCAACACCTGCTCTGTATGGATCCTATCTTTCTGAAGATCATCATCTGAGAAGCCAAGTAGAGCTACAAAAGCATCATAATCAACACAGTACCACTGGCCCTCAAGCATCCAGTGCATACACCTCTCATCCTCCTCAACATACAGGGTGGCATAGAACTAAGCTACCACCTCTATGTTCTAGTCATGCTGAACCTTCATAATCTCATAAACCCCTGTATGCTCACAAATGGCAATAGCGTGATCAATGGAGGCCTTCTGCAAATCTCTGACGTACTGCCAGTCAATCCACTAAGACATGGCAATCACTGGGTTCTTAGCGAGGATCACACTGGTGTAGAAGTCCATATAAAAGGCTATCTGAAATCGATGATCAAACTGAATCCTAGACAAGCCCCTTGGATCAATTCTTCTTTCATCTTTGGCCCTTCTGGTCATGCCTTTCGCTCGATAGTCAACTCTGGCGACATAAGAGGGTACACTAGGTGGATGTGGCTCAAGTAAACCATAGTGATACCCTAACCTGGTTGGTGCTGAGCCAGAGGTATAGCCTGCTCCTCCTCAATCTCTTGCTCATCATTTGAGCTGCCACCATCTGAATCTCTGCCAGTGCTCTTCCTCTTTCTGGTACTGGGCTCCACTCTATACTCCTCAGTATCTATATTAGAGGAAGAACTATTGTCTCCCTCTTTGTATTGTGGAGCACCTCTAGTAGCCCTAGAGAGTCCTCTGCTGCTGCCCTGCTCTTGCTGACTAAATCTAGGATGCATTTCTGGTCTTGCCTTCTTGTGTTTTTCTAGTGCTAGATCATGCCTATGCTTGGACCTAGGCTCCTGTCTTCCACTCATAGTTGTTGTCATGTATCCAAAGATTTACAAGGAATTCTATATATGTGCCCAAACAATAGCTTATTTTAGTTGAAACATGGAAATAATAGTAATTATCCTATGCTTTGTAATCACCTCAACCAAACTAGGTCAACAAGGTTCACAAAACATAATAGATAATTAAACTTAGTCCTAAGAATCAACCACTAAGAAGATTAAAACAAGGGAGCAAAATCTGCTCTGCTGTTCCATACCGGACACGTCTGGTATGAGCGGACAGCAACCCTAGCCAGGGTCCTTGGCTCAATCTTCAACCAATCTAATCCAAACTCTGGGCATTGCTTCTAGACAGGTAATGTAGCATCTCTACTGAAGGGATTTCAAAATCATGCCCTAACCGCTTAGATCAGATGAGGTCCGGGGTTAGGGTACGTTGTGAGAGTGAATGAAGATACGATTAGAAATTCAAGTCCCGGAGTCTTCAATCTTGATGCAAATCTCCTCTGATCCAATCTCCCTCTCTTCCTTTTTATGGTGGAAACTTGAAATCACCAATGAAGGCCGAGGAGAGGCGGCTGGGTTGGCTAGAAGATGAATAACCTAACTTGGCTGAAGGGGTACTGGCTGTTTTTATAATCCCGCTCATACCGGACACGTCCGGTATTTGCGGACTGACTGATCTTTTTCCAAATTTCATTCACTTAATTCCAATCCCCTTCTCTATCATTTCTTGATCTAAAAACATGTATGTCCTTGATCCAAATAAGGTGTAATTACTTTTCTTATCCAAATGCCATGAGTATCACTTCTCTTTTCTAAATATTTGGCATATATAGATTTTGATTACTCGAGAGAGATATTGTGAGACATAGTAGATTGTGGACTTAAGAAAGCCATGTCATGTGTAATTATCCAATCAAACAATCAAGGGGAGCTATAATTATCACATGACAAGGCTAGGTCACAAAGACCAAGATTCAAATAGTTTTTCAAATTCACACCACCTACACATGCTAGTTATGGGTTTTGAAAAACATCTCTCCTATGTCACAAAAATGCACATTCTAACATATAAAGGGCCTTAGATGCACTTACAATGCATGTATGTAAAGACATACCTTTGCCTTGAGCCCACAAGAATACCACTAAGAAGATACATAGCATGATAATCTTTATGTTGACCTTAATTGCCAAATAATTATGCTAGATACATTTTCATTCAAAGGACTACAAAGAATGCTAGATAAATTTATTAGTCCATAAAGGTGCAAAATAGAAACTGAGCTCCCCCTAAATAAGTGCTTTAAGTAATTTGAATGACTTTCAACTAGCACTTTATTCTATTAAGAATATGAGAGTCAATTTTCTATTTTGAACCATAACCAAATGATTTGCCATATTTAAATTTGAGTTCAAGAGATGCTCACAATCCACTTAGATTTGATAAACCACAAGCTTCTGAGTAAATTGAGGATATATGAAAATATATGGATCAAAGACTCAGTTGTAATCCTATTAGTGTTCTGGTTCCTGCAATACCAGACACGTACGGTAGGTATACCGGACACGTCTGGAATACGCAAAACAGAAACACTTGCTTTATGTCCCTGTCCATATCGGACACGTCCGATAGTAATACCGGACACGTTCGATAGGTGCAGGACAGAAGCAAATAACCCGCTGCTTGTGATTCTTCATTTTAGCTCTATTATTTATTGTATACTTGCAACTCAACAAATGAATTGCTCTACTAGAGAGCTATTAAAAGCATCATATGGCAAACATGATAATTATTAAGTAAAACTAATTAGCCACTTTCAATTTTTCATAAATATGCCTATTTGTGAGTTATTGAGCACAAAACAAATAAAGTGGCTATCCTATAAGGTTTAGGTACTTGTTACCAATGGTGAAGATGAAGTAAATGATATATTCATTAAATTTTCTTTGGGTCAACCATATAAGAGATTATGGTAAGAATTGGTTGATAGATTGAGTGAATATTGTCAAATTGCCTGCTCAACCACCCCGAAGCCTTCATCTCATCACCAAGTACCTATATCATTAACCTAAGCACACTTTGGTACCCAACTCTTGTTGTGTCCTTTTCGGTTAGTCAACAAGTGCTTAGGCACCCAAATGGCTTTAGCACTAGTTTGTGGTGAACACATCACCTTGCTAGTGCTAACTCCATTTGTGGTCTTCCTAAGCTTATCATTATAAACAAATGTGTTCGGCTTAGGAGCGTTACCATTTGGGCATTCATAGCTTAGATGCCCCTTTCTTTTACAAGCATAGCATATGCGGCCTTTGTTTCCTCTATGCTTGTTTTGCTTGTATGGACATCTATCAACCTTGTGGCCCATCTCATTGCAGCCATAGCATCTTCTTATTGCAACTTGGGCTTCCTTTCTTGCCTCTTTGTACATTGGGCATTTCTTGGTAGGATGCCCTAATTTCTTGCTCATGAGACAAGCGCTTTGTTCATCACTTTTCTTTTAGTTGGCCAACTTGTTTGAGGCCTTTTGTTCGGCCACTTCACACTTGTCGAACCAACTCTTATGTGGACACATTGCCCACTCATGTCCATATAATCCACAACCATAGCATAACCTTTTTCCATGTTTCTTGCTCTTGGTTGTGTTGGCCTTACTTGAAATGTGATTCTTTTGTTGGGCTTTGGAGGAAGCAAGGTTTGAACCCTTCTCAAGCTTCTTCACCATGTTATCATGGTTATCTTGAGAAGGTTGTACTTTCTCCCTACCCTTCAACTGAATCACATCTTTCTTTAACCTTTTCACCTCTTCTTTGAGCTCTAAGTTTTCTATAAGATTTAGCTCAATCGAAGAATGGCTTGCTTGAGGAGCACACTCATTAATACAAGAAATATTTAATTGAGATGGTGTACTAGTGAGTGAATGTGTGAGAGGTTGAGAAAATTTTACCGATGTGATCACAACCTCATGAGCTACCTCAAGCATGATGCTTGATTCTACTACTTCAGCATGAGAGCACTTTAGATGAACATAGTTTGCTTGTAGCACATTATACTTGCTTGATAGTTCATCTAGCCTTGCCTTGAGCTCAAAGTTTTCCTTCTCTAGTTGTGAAACACTAGAAGAGGAGTTAGTAACTAAAGCATGCTCAATTGACAATTTTTCATACCTTTTACTTAGAGCCTTTAGTTGTTCCATCTTGGAGATGAGAAATAATTCTTGCTTTTGAAGTGATTGCTCTTGCTTCTCAATCTCTTCTTCAAGCTCATCATTCTTTTCAACTATCTTCATGATGATGAACTTGTCTTTGCAGTTGAGATGATCAAGGTTGTAGTTGTCTTCAACTTCAACATCACTCTCATCCTGATCATCTACTTGTGCTTTCTCCTTTTCTTGATCTTTCTTGTTACTCTTTTTCTTGCTTTTCTTAGACATGAGACACAAGTGATGAGTATCATGAGATACTGAGGTTGACTCATCACTTGGTCACCACCGGGCTTGAGCATCGTTACAAATAGTTGTTTGCTGTTTTGCTGCCTCGGCCATACCGGACACGTCCAGTAGGCATACCGGACACGTCTGGTATGTGCAGGCAGACAGCAAGTCATGCACTGCTTGCACTTCTTGCTCTGGCTTGGTGCTCTTGAGGTCTTGTGAGGCTTCTTCGCTGCATGAAGACACAATAGACATACTTTCCATTGACTCGATCTCAAATGCATCATCACATTTGGATTTTCCATATAAATCAAAAAGTCTAGTCCAAATGAGATGAGCACTCTCTGGAGGTGGTTGTCCATTGAAGATTGCCTCATCTTGAACCTCTACACTCAATGTACTCAACATGACATTAATAGCTTGAGCATTGAATTGCACGCATATCTCTTCCTCTTTTGATAAATTTTTGTAGTTGCTCCAATCAACTATAGGAAGAGGTATGCTTGCATCCACAATATGCTCAACAAGAGGACTAATATCCCTAAAAGCATTGAGTACATGAATTGACCAAGGTAGAAAGTTTGAACTATCATTTTGGAGAAGCACCGGCTCCAACTCGATAGGCGTTGACATCCTTTTCTCATGGCGGTGAAGCTTTAGGTGAGAACCTCACTTTGATACCAATTGAAAGGACCTAGGATGCTTCCTAGAGGGGGGTGAATAGGTGTTTCTGAAAATTAACACCTTTAAATGCGGAAACGATTAGTAAAGAGAGTTTCTAAAATGGAAACTCCAAATTAAGTGTAGTACCACCCCTCACAAGTTTGCCACATAATAAACATGATATAAAGAATATATATAGAAGTTACAACCCTGCAATACAAAGTTAGAACAGAGAATGAATATATTCAGCACAGGCAGGAAATACCAGACGTGTCCGGAAGGTATACCGGGCGTGTCTGGTATGGACGTGTTCAGTACAACAGCTTGGCACAGTGATCAATACCGGACATGTTCGGTAGCTATACCGGACGTGTCTAGTATACACGGTTTCAGGGGAACAACCCTAAACTTGCTTCTTTCGATTTCTAACTTCAAATCAAATTGCAGGTACCTACTAGATATAACAATATACATAGATAACCTACATAAGAGCAAGAGCAATACAAATATCGAATGAAATACGAATTGAGACACGATATTTGTTTTACCGAAGTTCGGACTTATTCGAGTCCTACTCTCCGTTGAGAGGGCTACGGACGACCCAGCGAAGGTCAGCCCTAGAGGATACCACGAAGGTCACTCTAGCTAGAGTCTTTTCCAACTCCTTTTCCTTCTTCCACTAGTTGATTCCGAGGTGGCGGAATCGACCGTTACAAACTTTCTGAGGCACACCATAATCTCTTGAGTGCTCTCCGGCAACGCTTAACCGTCTAGGACCAAAGAGTCCAAGAGTAACAAATACGAATCACGAAATAGACAATATGCACAAGTGCTCAAGTTATGGCTTGCTCTCTTTTTCAAATTCTTTCTTAACCCACAAATGGATTTTGCTATTTGGATCACACACTCACTAAGAGAGGGTTTGGGAGAGTTGACAAGGCTCAAAACATGTATGTGTATCAGCAAAATCAGCAGCCTCCAAAGGTGGAGGCTTGGGGATATTTATAGCCCCCTTGGAAAAACTAGCCATTTTATAGTTGTTGCCATACTACCGGACACGTCCGGTATGACTTATACTACCCCAACGGTAACTAAGTTACAGTGATAATGTGAGGCGTCGGAACTTCCGATGAATGCCAGAACTCCCGACCGTCGGAACTCCTGACTCACGTTGGAACTCCTGACCCTCAACATATTTGAAAACCATGTAACTGAGTTAAAGTATGTGAGGTGTCGGAACTCCTGACTTATGCTAGAACTTCCTACCATCGGAACTCCCGACTCTCAAGGCATTTGAAAACTAGCTGTTGGCCTCTGGTCGTCCATACTGGACACGTCCGGTATGACCACCACAGTAAACTCTCCAAGTTAGTTAAAGCGCGAGACGTCGGAACTCACGACCATTGCTGGAACTCCTGACCATCGGAACTCCAGACTTATGTTGGAACTCCCGACGAACCAACCTGAGAACAAAAATTTTACCATTGCTGGGCAAATACCGGACACCTTCGGTATTGCCAGACCAGGAAGAAATTAGTTAGCTCTTTTGTCTCTCAAATACTCAAAACTCACATGGGTTGGCTTGAGCACTTATGAAACATTATCTATCAACATAAGGCATCCCTCTTAATAGTATGACATACCTATTAAACTCAAGATTAAAGGAAAAATGAACTTATACCGCTTGAGTTGACCTCTTTTGAATTAATGCCGTCTCTTTCAATCTTCATAAAGTAAGGGTGCCAACATGTTGATATTGATCTTGTCACTTGAGCATAGCCATCTTGAGCACATGACTTGATTCCATTCATCAAATATGAATAACTCCAAATGCATCAAGTCATTTCAAACACTTTGTCCAATATAGATTTGATACTCCGCATCAATATGACCATCATAGCTTAATTAGTACCTCAACTAAATGCAAGTACTCCCTTCTTCATCCTGGCTGGTTCTTCGGCCGCCAAGTCATCGCTTGCCCTTCACCCTTGCTTAGTACCTCGAAGCTTTTCCTTGCTATCTTCACCATCTCAAGCCATCAAGTCACATCTTGTGTTGAATCAACCATTCACTTGTATTGTTATCTTTTTCATTTCAATTTAGCAAGCTTCAAATATGAGACCATTCCATATGCAAACCCTTATGTCTCACTAATTAGTTCTTACGAGCTTGCTTTCACATAATACATGGAAATCCCACAATAAATAAGCATTTGCATGAATTCCATTTATATTGTTGTCTTGTGCTTGAACTAGATTGTTTTATACAACAATGCATCATTTTGGCTTTCATTAAGTACATGTGAGATAACCTATTACCTGTCCACACTTAGCAAACGGGTTAGACCTTTAATCAAGTTGTCATTCAACCATCCAAAACCCACTAAAGGGCTAGATGCACTTTCAACTTGGCACCATTAGAACTTGTTCATTCTGATTTATGCAAAATGAATGGCGAATTGACTAAAGGCGGTAAACGATACTCCATGACATTTATAGATGATTGTACTAGATTTTGCTACGTGTATTTATTAAAAACTAAAGATGAAGCGTTGTATTATTTTAAAGTCTATAAAGTTGAGGTAGAAAATCAACTTGAGAAGAAAATCAAACGTTTGTGGTCCGATCGCGGGGGAGGATATTTCTCAAATGAATTTTTTGAGTTTTGCACGGTGCATGGAATTATTTATGAGAGGACGCCACCATACTCACCACAGTCCAATGGGATTGTAGAGAGAAAGAACCGCACTCTAACTGATTTCATTAATACCATGTTAGAGACTACGGGACTATCTAAGGAATGGTGGGGTGAGGCTATATTGATAGCGTGTCATGTCCTAAATAGGGTACCCACAAAGAACAAAGAAATTACATCATTTGAGAAATGAAAGAAGAGATTAAATCTCTCTTACTTGCGAACTTAGGGTTGTTTGGCAAAGGTGAATGTGCCAATAAACAAAAAGCGAAAGCTTAGACCAAAGACTGTTGATTGTGTTTTTCTTGGTTATGCTATTCACAGCGTGGGTTATAGATTTTTAATTATAAATTCTAGTGTTCCTGAGATGGCTGTTGATACAATCATGGAATCTAGAGACGCTACATTTTTTTAGAATGAATTTCTCATGAAAAATGCACCTAGCATGACTGGTCATGAATTTATAATTTCCCATGAGCATAAAAATTTTACTCCGATAGAACAAATTGAGGAACCCTATATACAAAATTCTGAGGAGGATGACACTATAGTCACTAGAAAAAGTAAGAGATAGAGGACTACAAAGTCTTTTGGTGATGACTATATTGTGTACCTTACGAATGACACACCAACGACCATTGAAGAGGCAATTCCTCTCCTGATGCTGACTTATGGAAGGAAGCAGTACAGAGTGAGATGGATTCTATTATGTCTAATGGAACTTGGGAAATAGTTGATCGTCCTTATGGGTGCAAGCCTATAGGGTGCAAATAGGTGTTCAAAAAAAAGCTTAGGCCTGATGGTACTATCGAGAGGTACAAGGCAAGACTTGTGGCCAAGGGTTATACTCAAAAGGAAGGTGAGGATTTCTTTGATACTTATTCACCGGTTGCCCGATTGACTACAATTCGAGTTTTGCTTTCCTTGGCAGCCTCTTATGGTCGTATTGTTCATCAAATGGATGTTAAGACAACTTTCCTAAATGGAGAGTTAGAGGAGGAGTTCTATATGGATCAGCCAAATGGGTTTATAGCAAATGGTCAAGAAGGCAAGGTGTGTAAATTATTAAAGTCATTATATGGCCTAAAACAAGCTCCTAAGCAGTGGCATGAGAAGTTCGACAGAACTCTAATATCTACTGGCTTTGTTGTGAATGAAGCTGACAAATGTGTGTACTGTCGGTATGGTGGGGGTGGAGTTATTTTGTGCTTATATGTTGATGACATACTGATCTTTGGATCTAGCCTCAAAGTGATTGAGGAGGTGAAGGAATCTTTATCTAATAGTTTTGAAATAAAAGATTTGGGAGAGGCTGATGTTATTCTTAATATCAAGCTTCTGAGAGAAGGTGATGGTGGGGTAACTCTATTACAATCCCACTATGTGGAAAAGGTGCTGAGTCGCTTTGGGTTTAGTGACTGTGAACCTGCTCCTACACCTTATGCCCCTAGTGTGCTATTGAGGAAAAATCAGAGAATAGCAAGGGATCAATTGAGATATTCCTAGATCATTGGTTCGCTCAGGTTTCTTTCTAGTGCAACAAGGTCTGACATCTCATTTGTTGTATGTAAGCTAAGCCGGTTTGTGTCAAACCCAGGAGATGATCACTGGCGTGCTCTTGAGAGAGTGATGCGCTATCTAAAAGGCACTATGAGATATGGTATTCGTTATACCGAACACCCAAAGGTGCTGGAAGGCTATTGTGATGCCAACTAGATCTCTGATGCTGATAAGCTTTATGCCACAAGTGGATATGTGTTTTCGCTTAGAAGTGGTGCTATTTCTTGGAAGTCTTGTAAGCAGACTATCTTAACGAAGTCTATAATGGAAGCAGAACTCATAGCATTAGACACTGCTAGCTCTGAGGCCGAGTGGCTTTGTGATCTCCTTATGGATTTACAGGTTGTTGAAAAACCCATACCAACTATTTCTTTGAACTGCGATAACCAGACTGTGATTACGAAGGTTAACAATTCTAAGGATAACATGAAGTCCACAAGGCATGTTAAGAGACAACTAAAATCTGTCAGAAAATTGAGAAACTCCAGAGTAATAGCGTTGGACTATGCTCACATGTCTAACAATCTGGTAGATCAATTCACTAAGGGTCTGTCACGCAATGTGATAGAAAGTACATCGAGAGAGATGGGTTTGAGACCCACATAAAATTTACTATAGTGGTAACCTGTTCTATGTGATCGGAGATCCCGTGAAGTAGGATGGTGAAACAAACTAGTAGTAAATTGTGAGAAAAGATCCTTAGTAAGACTCATTTCTGATGCATATCTTTCCTTTCTGTAAGGCAAGTTGGTTTTTACCTTAATGTGTTCCAAGTGGCTTGCTAAAGCAAAGATGTTGTCCTACAGAACATATTTTGAGGAACACACCTATATGAGTCAGACTGTTGGTCACAGTCTATGAGATTTGGGTGATCTTTAAATACTCATGAAAGGCACTGGAGTATGACTTATATGCTTCAAATACAGGGGATGCCTTTTGCAACCTAGTATCAGCTAAGGAATTTAGTGACATTCACCTCACACAAAACTGTTAATTCAAGGCTTAGTCCATTGTTCAGTTGTGACTGAGTGAAACCATTGCTCTAGATGGATGTTCAACTTAACAGTCTCCATCGAAACACTGGTATATAAAAGAAATGTGATTCTGAGACTACTTTGTTACAAACCATAGAGTTTGGTGAGGATTGTTGGATATATTATGGGCTTGACCCATATAATATTTAATAAATCAAATAAAACTCTATGGTCCATAACATTAAGCGTTGTATGGTTTAATACCGTATGAGATTTTGACTGAACGTTGACTCAGCTTATTTATTTGGAAATTATCCATCTTAATTGAGAAGCTGAGAAAAGGACACATGAGTGCCACACACGCGCGCACCGCCGCTGCCGGTCGGGCCGGGCCGGGCTGTGGGCGTGGGTGTGGGCGTGGGCTAGGTCGAGGCCGTGGGTGTGGGCGAGGTAGGCAGGCAGCGAGTGAGCGGACGGGCGGGCGTGGCCAGGTTTTGCCACTTAATCCACATAATTATGGGAGTTTCTCTCTTTTATGGTGGAGGCGAGTTGATTACGCTAGTTACCATCTCTTCGTGTCTCCGTCTCCTGAGTTCCTCGGCTGGCTTTCTCCCTCCCCGCCACAGGCATAAAAGTAGAAGTCCTCCATTGGTCTAATCTTCCCTTTGCTTCCAAGAGACCACATCTCAGTCGCCCTTTGGTTTTCCCCGTCCCGTACCTCTACGCGCACAGAGCAACGGAAGAGCAGGTGCCTCTAGAACCCTCGTCCACCTGTGAACCTTGCACGGGGTGTGCGGCGATTAGGTTTTTGGGGAGCGATTCCATGACTGCTCGTCCACATAGCAGACGTCTTCTTCCTGGTGATCGCTCGCGGAACAGCAAGGTGTCTTCTTCCTAGTGACCGTTCGTGGGACTGCACTGCAAACACCTTCCTGCATCAACTGTGGTCCATGACTTCAAGCAACGCACTATGTCTAGTGCGAATGGAGCCTCCGATGCCCTCGGCATGGGACCCCCCATTGGGTACACTCTTAACTCTGTGATTATCGTACTTTGCGTACTTACTGTATCGATCGGTACGTCATACTTGCATGCTGTAGCGTCGTTTGTTAGTGATATACACACACACATATATGTCATCACAAACCTACTGATGTTTTATTTCTATATTAAATTGACCATGAAAATGCCTAATTATCTAACAACACATGTGACAAAGTTTGGCAAAAAATGACATGTGAAACGGGGTGCTAAGAAAATATGGCGCGCCATAGTTGTGGTAGTAAACCAAACAGCTATCGAGAAACTGTGGCATGACTGGCCTTTGGTGTGGTGAGTTTTGATAACCAACCAAACATGCCCATAGCCTTCAACTTCTCTACGATTACCCTTGTCTCGTTAAGGGCTGCATTGTCGTGAAGGACGGTATCACACCCCCTGCCCCTGGTTGTGGCCTCGGGCGACGACCCTTACCATGTTGAATGGCTCATATATGTAGCCAAACCTTTGTCGGAACTCTACAAAAGTGATGATCGCTAGTGATCGGCAATGGACTGACTATAATGCAGGTGAGGACTAAAAAGGTTAAAGTACATGGAATGGTCTCAATAGCTTGCCTAAGGGACTTGAGTTTGTTCTAACTTCGCATGGGCATGATTCAATGTATCCTCGATGGAAGGTCTCTCTCTCTCTTACTCAACAATGTACTTGTCCAGCCTCAAGGTTATAACCTGCCTTCTTAGGGTCTGGCCGAAGGTCCTTAGACTCATCGATTCGGCCTCAAGCACAGAAATCCTGTCGGCTACATCTATGCAAGAGAATGGTTAGTTGAGGATTGGTGGATGACATGAACCGAGGAATCAAACCTAAGGACTTACCCTCAACTTGTTCATTGTGTAGCCTCAGTCTAGGACACCCCTAGCTCCTTGGGTTTGCATTTCTTCTCCTTGAAGGAAGAAAGGATCCATGAGAGATGTTGAGTCGATAAAACCTAACTTCGTAGTAGTGTGGTCCAAAAGACTGGTATGACGAATCAAACTCAACGGTTAAGACCAAATACACATTCCAAATGATCCTCACGATCAATCGAAGGATTGGGTGGCACTCCAAAAACCCATATGAGGGAAATCATACCTACCTGATGGCACCTCCAATAGTGGCTTATGAGCTAGCTCTAGATATGTTATTTCGTATTTTAATAGAAGAGAGAAACTATTTATTGATCAAGAGCTAATCTCATGCACATATTTCAAGATCATATGGGATTGTATTTGTGGTTATTTTATATTATGAGTTATGTGATAAAAGTTAATACAATTGAAGAAGTTGTCTTAGAGCTAGCAACTAGCGTATATTGTGAGGGTGTCTTGAGCAAAATTGTCTTCCCATCGATTCAAGCCATAGTAGAAGCTCCACATTCTCCAAGCAGGACTTTAAGCCCTCCCTGAGAAGACCGACAGCAACAAAAGCTGATCCCGCACCAAAGTACTCACCCACTTAACACCCTCAACTTCATCACTGACCACCCACTCTTTTGGCGAGGTTTTGTTAGGGCTCTCTACGATAACAACTTTTGAAGCTAAAACCAAGCAAAAAATGGTGAAGCTGAAGCTATTTTATAGCTATAAGCTTTCCCTAGCTTCACTATTTTGGATAACCTCAAGTCCTACTAGAGAGGGTCTAAAGTGGTCCCTTCCCTCCTATTTTTTACTTGAAAGACTCAAACTTGCAATGTTTACGACAACTATCACATGGATGCTACATAATGGAAGACCAAACATGAGATTTGTGTCTGCTAGGAACCATAATATACAGTATGACATGCTATACCCGTCTACTTTTTTGACCAGACGTGTCAGATTGGACTTGACGGAACAAGTAAATAGATAAATACATAAAATAATAGTACAAGTGGCATATGATTTTTTGCCACACTTTTTGTGCTTGGGGATTGTCCCGACCACCCTCGTACTCGGGGACTGTCGTGACTATCCTTGTGCTCGGGGACTGTCTAGACCACCATCGTGCTCGGGAACTGTCCAGACCACCATCGTGCTCGGGGACTGTTTCGACCACTCTTGTGCTCGGGGACTGCCCCGACCACTCTCCGACCATTGCTTGCAGACCGCTCTCCTCGGCTACATGTGATTCGTACTCACTTAGACCTTGCTACAAGGCTGATACTTTGCCTTCCAGCAAGCTCGGGGACTACATCGGTACGATGCACCTGCCGGTGCATCTCGTATCGCTTGTACGACGATTGGATTCTCAACTTAATTGGGAATTCTTTTTAGACCCTGGCACCACGTGCCTACGTCACCTACTACCAGGCTCGGGGACTAAGTGGGCACACTTCACCTTGTGGTGAATGTGCTTATTTTATCGACCCCTACGCTCTGACTGTTGGCCATAACTACTATTGTACAAGGGTCACTTACATTTCTTTTTAGAAATACAAGTGGGCACACTTGATTAGGAAAGAAATCTTTTTTTTTCTTTAGAGCACTATGCATTCTTCGGACAACCAGAATCTTTGGCTATAATCGTGGTCTACTGCTCTCTGTGCTGACTAGAATACTGGCACATTTGCTTGGTCAATGTTTCAACCAGTTGGAGATGACATGAAGACAGATCGCATTAGCCGAAGAAGATCGAACGGCGTGTCACAACATAATGCATGGTGCTCGGGGACTAGCTGTGGGGGTATTAACCCCTATACCCTTACGGCTAGGCTTGGGCCGGCCCGGACTAGGGGGTCTGGCCCACTAGAAGACGATGCGCGGCCCGGCCAATTTGCTCAGAGTCCCACGCAAGGAATCAAGGCAGACTTGGAGATCAAGCAAGATCCTGGTCGGTTAGAATAGTAATCCTTATCCGGCCACTTATGGCAATTGTAACTGGTTAGGATTAGTTTCCAAATCTGTAACCCTGCCCCCCAGACTATATAAGGCGGGTAGGGACCCCTCTCAAAAAACATCTCTCATTGACATATAGCAATACAATCAGACGCGGGACGTAGGTATTACGCCTTCACAGCGGCCGAACCTGGATAAAATCTCGTGTCTGTCTTGCGTCACCATCTTGTTTGTAGCTTGCGCATCTGTCTACCGATAATCTACTACCTTGGGCATACCCCTAGGTAGACTGTCGACCATATTTCGTCGATAGTGGCACGCCAGGTAGGGGGTGTGCGTACTGCTCTCCAAACGAACAAGATGGTCATTATCCCTAGTTCCATGGCTACGCTGAACGGCCTCACATTCACCATCGGCCAGATCACCTAGACCACTAGCTCTGACAACTTCATCGCCATGACCACGGAGGAGGCATGGATCCAATCTGCGTCGACCACTGCTTCACCAGCATCAGCTACGGCTCCGACCACGTTGGATCTAGCTCCGGCCACACTAGTATCGTCTTCAGCCACGCCGACAACCCGTCGTCCGCTTCCTCGCTATAAAGGGAGGCAGATCAACAACACCGACCTACTCGACTCCATCGATCGGGTCGGCACCAAGCTTGCTAAAACCCAAGCTCTGGTAGATTCGATTCAAAATCAACCTATCGAGCAGGTAACCACTACCCACAATAGATCTACCCGACTAGCTCGGGCCAGTCGTCCTACACGACTCGGTACGGATCTCGTGGTCACGTCTACTCCTGAAGGGTGCTCCGTTCGTCGCCGACTAGCCCCCGCGACGGGTCTCCGGCTCTCCGAGTGCAAAGCCCCAATGGAGAACTACTAGGCTCAGCCCTACGGCCTGTGAAACACTGCTTCCAACTACGCGCACAATATACAACGCTGCTCGGATCTATGTTCTATACATCGACCTCGACCAAAGCCACACAACTTCGTCAACATGGTTTAGATCGAGGAGTATCAAGAAGGGTCGGTCCACATAGTTCAAGAGGGCGGTTCAAGCTCCCCGTCCAGCATCACATCTATTGGTTCCGTCCACACTGAGCACCAGCGTCGTGACAATGAAGAAGTTGAATATGATCTAGATATTCCAGACCACTCCCCGGGTCTCCCATGATTCCCATCTTTCCCACCAAGGCGAGGAGACTTGATCAATGTTGTTAGTAATGACGAGCCACCAGCAGTTGGCGAAATAGAACAAGAAAGGCTAGCATGTGAAGCACGCAATATTGACCGGTTTAATCGCCGACAAGCCGAAGCTGAGGCAGAAGAGGAGGCACGACGCATAAGGGTCCAGCCACGTGATCTCAACAATGCCTTTGATAGGGTAGGGGACAAGCAGGTCTTCAGGACTCCAAGCGCCAACGTAGCTATTGCTATGGCGACAATGCAATGACTACCCAATACCCCAGAAATCTAGGCAGTTCGTGATGATGTACAAGCTTACCTAACGGCTGCTATAGCCTAGACCGTAGAGATTGCAAACCAAGCCTGGGCTCCGTCCATCTCAGTCGAATCAAGCCGTAGCCGCCAGTACTCAAGCCGCTCACAGCCACCCAACCAACATGGCTCACGCAACAACGACCCATCAGACAACCATCAAGGTGGAAACGGTGGTCATGATGGTGGTCGGACAACAACCGCCGCGACTACCAGGACAACAACCGCCGCGACTACCGGGACGACAACCGCCGCGACTACCGGGACAACAACCACCGAGACAACCACGACAATCACCGTGATAACCGCGGTCATGGGGTCAACTAGGGGGGCAATCGGGATCGCCATGATGGCAATAACGATCTCTGCCATTACCTCAGAGAATGTGATCTGCATGATCGCATTAACCAAAGAGCCAATGATCGTGCATCCCACGAAAGCTATCGCAGTATGGAATATGATACCACCCATGGCCCTCTGGGTTTGAAGCAGTTTACCCCTCACCTTCGCCAAGTCATATGGCCCAAAAACTTCAAGCTCAAAAAACTCCAGAAGTACGATGGCAAGGAGAACCTCGAGTTATGGGTCATGCTCTATGAAACCGCGTGCAGATCAGCCATGGCTAACGAGCACGTCATGTCTAATTACTTCCCAGTCGCCGTTGGCCATGTAGGCCACCAATGGCTGGTCAGCTTGCCGGCGAACTACTTTGATTCTTGGTAAGAGCTCAAGCAAGCATTCATCGACAACTTCATTACTACTTGTGAACAACCTGGCAACAAATATGATCTACAGCGGATTCGAGATCACAAAGATGAGCCACTATGTGAGTACGTCCGACGCTTCTCAGAGATGCGCATCAAGGTCCTGTCAATCTTCGACAATGAGGCAATCGAAGCTTTCATCACTGGTCTCCGCTTCCACGATGCCCTAAGAGACAATCTCCTCCGCAAAAGACCTAAATCGGTCACAGCGCTCCTAGCCACTGCCAAAAAATATGCAGATGCCGATGATGCTAAAAAGATAATCATTGAAGAAGCGGCAAGGGTTCCACGCTCCGACCACCCCCCACACCACGACGACTACCATGGCAACCATGGTCGAAACGACAATTTTGATCACCACAACCAGCGCAACGATTCCCGCGACCACCGCGACCAGCGTAATCAGCGGCATAATCGCCGTGATGATTACAGGGGCAAGCGTGCTCGGGAAGATGACAGCAAAGTCAACACCGTTAAAAAAGGTGGCGAATGTTGCAACTACGAAGAAGACTACGCCAAAGCATTGAAAGGACCCTACCAGCTCCATCCCAAGTCAAACCATACCATGGAGAATTGTTGTATTCTCAAATCTATCTACATGTGCCAACAGGCTCCGGATACATCCGATAAGCCTAACGACGCAGGGGAGTAGCGTAACGAGGACAACGATGATGAAGACAAAGATCCCTATCACAAGTACGTCAAGCCAATCGACCATGTCCACACCATCATTGGGGGCAGAGTGTCCATCAAGACCAAACGAGAACACAAGCTGCTCGCCCGCGCTTGTTTGAACGTGGCCAATACCGACAACCTCATCGCCGACCTATGTCTCCCTCCTTGGTCTCACCGTGAGATCTCCTTTAGCAGAAAGGACCAACGGGCTGCAATACCTGAGCCAGGATGTTTTCCTCTAGTTCTCGATCCTTGTATCAATAAGGTTCAGTTCGATAGAGTGATGATTGACGGTGGCAGTTCCATCGATATACTGTTCAAGAACAGTCTGCCAGCCCTAAAGATAACCCAGGCTGATCTCAAGCCATACGAGGCACAATTCTGGGGTGTTCTCCCTGGACAGAGCTCCACACCTCTTGGGCAGATCACGCTACCTGTGCAATTTGGTACCCCAGACCACTTCCGCACCAACTACGTCAACTTCGTGGTCACCGACTTTGAAGGCACCTACCATGCTATCCTTGGCCGACCAGCGCTCACCAAGTTCATGGTCATACCTCACTATAGGTATTTGATGCTCAAGATGCCTACCAAGAAGGGGGTTCTAACTCTCAGGGGCAATGTATACGTAGCTTACACCTACGAGGATGATAGCTTCAAAATAGCAGAGGCTCACGACCTCTCTATTCGCATGGCCGAGACCACGCTCGACACTAAGAAGACCCCAGCCGATCACCTAGAGATCCTAGAGCTCGAGGCCTCATGCAAGAACATCAAGTCCAAAGAGCACAAAGCGATCTAGCTGGTCGATGGCGATCCAAGCAAAACGGCCCTTATCGGGGCCAACCTGGATCCTAAATAGGAAGACGCGCTCGTCAGGTTCTTGAGAAGCAATGTAAGTGTGTTCGCATGGAAACCCACTGACATGCCCGGTGTACCTCGGAACTTGATCGAGCACTCCTTAAATGTCAATGGCAAGGCCAAACCCATCAAGCAGAAGCTACGACGGTTCGCTCACAACAAAAAGGAGGCTATTAGGGTAGAAGTTACACGGCTTTTAGTAGCCAGATTTATCAAAGAAGTATATCATTCAGAGTGGTTAGCCAACCCAGTTCTTGTACGCAAAAAGAATAATGAATGGAGAATGTGCGTTGATTACACTGATCTCAACACACACTGCCCTAAAGACCCCTTCGGCTTACCTCGCATAGACGAGGTCATAGATTCAACTTCCGGTTGTGAGTTGCTTTCCTTTCTCGATTGCTACTCTGGTTATCACCAGATCGCTCTCAAAAAGGACGACCAGATCAAGACATCCTTCATCATGCCCTTCGGCGCCTACTGCTACATGACCATGTCGTTCGGGCTCAAGAACGCCGGGGCTACCTACCAACGCGCCATACATGCCTGCCTCAAAGACGAGATAAAAGACAACCTCGTCGAGGCTTATGTTGATGATGTAGTTGTTAAAACCAAGGAAGCATACACCCTTGTTGACAACCTAGAACGTACCTTTGCAGCCCTTAACGCATTCCAATGGAAATTAAACCCAAAGAAGTGCATCTTTGATGTTCCATCTGGTATATTGCTCGGCAACGTCGTCAGTCACGATGGCATACGCCCTAACCCAGAGAAGGTAAAAGCTGTCTTGGACATGAAGCCGCCCAAAAAGGTGAAGGATGTTCAGAAGCTTACCGGATGCATGGCTGCCCTCAGTCGTTTTATATCAAGATTAGGTGAAAAAGGACTACCATTTTTCAAGCTACTCAAAGCATCTGAGAAGTTTGAGTGGTCGAAGGAAGCAGACACTGCCTTTACACAGCTGAAACAATTCCTTACATCACCTCCGGTCCTCAATGCTCCTAGAGAACACGAAACCCTCCTGCTTTACATTGCAGCAACTAATCGAGTGGTCTCCACTACCATGGTGGTCGAGCGCGATGAGCCTGACCATGTCTACAAGGTACAGCGACCAATTTATTTCATCAGTGAGGTGCTCAATGAATCCAAGACCAGGTATCCATAGATTCAGAAACTGATCTATGCCATACTAATCACATCCCGAAAGTTGAAACACTACTTCAACGGATATCGTGTGGTGGTCATGACTGAGTACCCTCTGGGAGACATCATTCGCAACAAGGATGCAAGCGGGCACATCGTCAAATGGGCAATGGAGCTATGCCCTTTCTCCTTGGAATTTGCAAGTCGTACTACAATCAAGTCTCAGGCACTTGTCGATTTCATCATCGAGTGGACAGACTTAAGCACACCTGCCTCTCAAGGGCCCGCCGAGTATTAGAAGATGTACTTCGACGGCTCTCTCAACATCGATGGCGTAGGAGCAGGAGTCCTTTTCGTATCACCATCCAAGGAGCAGCTCCGATATGTCCTCAGGATTTATTTCCCGGCGTCTAATAATGCCGCCAAGTATGAAGCATGTCTACATAGTCTGTGCATTGCGGTCGAGCTCGGTGTCAAACATCTCTATGTCTACAGAGACTCAGCTCTAGTCATCAACCAACTCAACAAGGACTAGGATACGACCAGCGAAAAGATGGACGCATACTGCAAAGCGATCAGAAAGCTGGAAGGCAAGTTCTATGGCATCGAGTACACACATGTGGTCCGAGACAAAAACCAAGCAGTAGATGCGCTGTCAAAGTTAGGATCATCCCGAGCCAAAGTACCACATGGTGTATTTGTTCAAGACCTGCATCAAAGAAGAGGATCCCACGGTCGACAAGCCTCCGGACTAGCTATTGGTGGCTACGGTTCCGACGTTAAACACCACCAAACCACCTCGGACCACTAAGGAGCCCGACTGGAGAGTACCTTTCATCAAATACCTAACAGATGGCAATGGTTACACCAATCGGACAGAAAACGAACGCCTAATGCGTCGCAGTAAGCAGTATCTGCTCATCGATGGCAAATTATGGCGCAAGACTGCGAAGGAGGAAATCTTGATGAAGTGTATAACCCAGGTGGATGGTGAACATCTCCTAGACAAAATCCACTCTAGCTCATGCGGCAACCACGCGGCCTCGAGAACGCTGGTTGGCAAGGCTTTCCGAGCAGGGTTCTATTGGCCGTCAGCCGTAGCCGATGCAGAGAAGCTAGTCCACCATTGTGAAGGTTGTCAATTTTTCGCCAAGAGAATCCACATACCAGCACACGAGATTCAGACTATACCAGCCTCTTGGCCCTTCGTGTGCTAGGGACTGAATATGATCAAGCCTTTCAAACCGGCTCCTAGAAAATTTACATGCGTCTTTATGCTGATCGACAAATTCTCCAAGTGGATAGAGTACATGCCCCTGGTTAAGGCATCTTCAGAAAAGGCTGTCGCGTTCCTCGACCAGGTCATCCACCGTTTTGGCATACCCAACAGCATCATCACTGATCTGGGTACTCAGTTCACCGGGAACATTTTTTGGGACTTCTGCGATGAAAGGAGCATAGTAGTAAAATATGTCTCGGTGGCACACCCTAGGGCTAATGGATAGGTCGAGCGGGCAAATGGTATGATCTTGGACGCACTTAAGAAGAGGATGTATAGAGAGAATGACAAAGCTCCTGGAAGATGGCTCAAAGAGTTACCAGTCGTGGTCTAGGGTCTCAGAACCCAGCCCAGTCGCAACACCGGCGTATCACCATACTTTATGGTTTATGGCACCGAGGCAGTGCTCCCAGCAGATATAGCCTTCAGATCAGCACGGGTAGAGAACTTCGATGAAGACAAGGCCAATGAAGTACGGGAGCTAGAAGTGAATAGTGCAAAAGAGAAGCGGCTCGATTCTTGCATACGTACAGCCAAATACCTTGCTGTGTTGCGTAGGTACTATAACAAGAACGTCAAGGAGCAGTTCTTCATGGTTGGGGACCTGGTCCTGAAGTGGAAGATGAATCAGGCTGGTGTCCACAAACTCGCAACCCCATGGGAAGGGCCCTTCATGATCAAGGAGGTTACACGCCCTACATCTTACAGGTTAGCTCGCCTAGATGGAACAGACGTACCCAATTCCTGGCACATCGACAAGCTTAGGCATTTCTATGCTTAACTACTAAGATATGTACCCCTCTTGTACTTTTGTTTTATTTCAATAAAGCTATTATGATTTCTCTGACCACTCTAATGTGTCACTTCGAAGTCTATTGTTATTCTAACTCAACCAGTTAAAACCGACCACCATTCCTTCTTGGGTTCTCAGAGCAGGCCCTGTCTCTGGTTCCTCCTAACACGTGCATGGGATCCGCTCTCTACGCTACGGATGATCGGTAGGTGCTCTCTGGTTTGACTTGTGTGTTTCTATGTGTGCACAAGCTACACACCTTACACTCTGACCACAAGACAAACCAGGGCCATACAAACCTTTCAGAATGATGTGTCGACTAAACTGGTACAACTAAACAGAATGCCAACATGTTCTAGCTTAGTTACATCAACATAATACCCGAGCTTAAACACGTTTTCTACAAAACAAACAAGCTTATGTTGATATACAGTTACGTTATTACAAGCTTGCCTGAAAAGGTCCAAGTTTACAATAACACAACTACATCTTCTTCTACAGCTATAGCCTATACTATTGGCTGGTTGGGGCACGCGGCACCTACTGCTCGCTGGGCCTGACATCGTGCAAGGGTCTCGGGGACTCTAGCATTGATCGAGCTGAAGAAGATGGCCCTGCCGATGTCTGGCTGGTCGAGACCGCAGGCTTCGCCGGTTGGCTTGAAAATGACAGCGCTCCTAGCTGACTTGTTGACAGCGTTCCTTGTACGGGTGGTGTCGCACCTCCACATAGGTTAATATCACCAATTATTTTCGCCGACAAGTCCAGCTGGGTCATCCGTAGCTCCTCAGCCTTGTCTGGATCTATCTCCTTCGGGTATCTAGCCTCCAGGCGCTTGAGATCGATCAAGGGGTAGTGAGCACGTACCATGCTTAGCACATGTGTGCCTGCGTACTCTCCCGCCTCCTTCATGAACTCCAAGAACCATCCCCATGCCCTTTGGCATCTCTCGATCAATCCTAGCTGTGACGTCCTTGGCACATCTTCTGCTAGCGTCGGATCGATGAGGTTAAGGACCGGCAAAATGCCCTTTGCCACCTCCTGGCACCGGCTTCTCCAGGTGTCACGGTCCTTGGTGATCTCTTGGCATTGTGCCTTCCAGCCGTCACGGTCTTTCATCACGACCTCCAGATGCTTCTTTACATTGATTTTTATAACTGCAAATCGCACATGCTGGCGTCTGCATCTTCTCCCTCCTCTGTGCCATCGTCCGGCTAGGCAAAAATCGCCTGCCGACGCTTGCCGGCCGGGTTCTCCTCTAGGTCCCCCTCGGGCTCATTGATATTTAGCGCCCCCCCGGTGAGCAGGGTGGTTACTAATCTCTTCTTCGACTGTTTGGGGGTAGCCGGCCATTTACCAGCGGCTTTGGCCTCTGCCTCCTCTCCCGCTCCGAGCACCGCCCAGTCGATGTCCTCGTCCTCGATCTCGACGCTGGTCTGGGTGGTGGGATCAGCTCCTTGTGGCCACTCTACTCTAGGGGGTGGCGACACAAACACTGTCGCTCTATCCCGACCATTAACCTGGGTAACAAAAGGGAGTGAACACAGTAAGTTTCCACTTATCCTACCATAATATAAGACTACGGGTACAAGGCAAGACGAGTTACCTTTGGGGGAGGTCAGGCAAGCTTGAAAGCGTGCTCGATGTCGCTCAATCTGGCAAAATTTGGATCGGCTAAGTTAAATAGCTCGCCAATTCTGGCTTTGACTTCGATTTTGTCAAGCGCCCCTTGCCTCGTCCTCGTCGGGTCCGTGCTCCCTTGATACTCATAGCCAGGATGTACCCTCCTCTGGCAGGGCTAGATCCGTCGGCTGATGAAGCTCCCGACCACGCTCAGACCATCTAGTTTTTTCCACGGGATCATTCCAAATATTTCTGGAATCTGTTCCAGGTGCTCGGGCTTCTCTGACCAGCTTGTCCTCTTCTTCGGAATGTAGCCCACGTTGCACAGCATGATTATGTTCGGCTCTTCGTGGATGTAGAACCATTTCTTGTACCAGTCGTCGAGCGACGTGTTCCATGGGCAGTGCAGGTAGTGGGCTTTCATGCCGTCACGGAGGTTGAGGTACACACCCCCGGCTATCTTTGAACCACCGCTTCCTTTCTTCCGTAGATAGATTAGATGGCGGAAAAAAATCGAAATGGGGCTGGAAGCCGCCATATGCTTCGCAGAGATGTATAAAAGTGGTGACAAGGAGGATCGAGTTGGGATGCAGATTGCAAATCCCAATCTCGTAGTAAAGACATAGCCCCTGAAGAAACGGATGTACCGGAACCCCAAATCCCCGTTTAAAGAAATCCTCGAACACCACGATCTCACCTGGTTGTGGATCGGGGTACCCCTCGCCCTCCGGCGCACGCCATCCTGCGAGCTCCTTGTTGTGGAGTACCCCCATGGTGACGAGGTCTTCAATGGTCTGCTCGTTGCTTTTCGATTTCCACCACTCCTTCGCTATGACTCCTACTTTCTTCTGCGCATCACTTTTCGCCATGACTCCAGCCTTGCTGGTGAACGGGGAAATGGCGGCGGATTCATTGGTGGCGATTTTGGATGTATTAGGGTTGGCGAGAGGAAGAAGAAAGATGCGGTTGCGAATGGCAATGGGGTTTAGTAAATAGTAACTGACCTATCATATACCGTATTTAACCCAAGAGTTATGCCGTTTCGTCTGCTAGGGATTCTTGGGGGACGTGCGCACGCGCCGTAGACGGTTGCTTTCACGTTTACAGCATTACTTAGCCTCGAGATCTATGCCAGTATATGCGCCTCTTCGTTGCCAGTGTTGGAGGGCCCACGCTGACGTACCTACTGACAGGTGCCACGCAACTGTTTGCTTGACAAGACAAAAAGACAGTATAACGTGCTATACCCGTCTACTTTTTTGACCAGACGTGTTGAGATTGGACTTGACGGAACAAGTAAATAGATAAATACATAAAATAATAGTACAAGTGACATATGATTTTTTGCCACACTTTTTGTGCTTAGGGATTGTCCCGACCACCCTCGTGCTCGGGGACTGTCGCGACTATCCTTGTGCTCGGGAACTGTCCAGACCACCATCGTGCTCGGGAACTGTCCAGACCACCATCGTGCTCGGGGACTGTTTCGACCACTCTTGTGCTCGGGGACTGCCCCGACCACTCTCCGACCATTGCTTAGAGACCGCTCTCCTCGGCTACATGTGATTCGTACTCACATACAGTTGAGAGACATTTATTTTTTCTCACTTAGACCTTGCTACAAGGCTGATACTTCGCCTTCCAGCAAGCTCGGGAACTACATCGGTACGATGCACCTACCGGTGCATCTCGTATCGCTTGTACGACGATTGGATTCTCAACTTAATTGGGAATTCTTTTTAGACCCTGGCACCACGTGCCTGCGTCACCTACTACTAGGCTCGGGGACTAAGTGGGCACACTTCACTTTGCGGTGAATGTGCTTATTTTATCGACCCCTACGCTCTGATTGTTGGCCATAACTACTATTGTACAAGGGTCACTTACATTTCTTTCCAGAAATACAAGTGTGCACACTTGATCAGGAAAGAAATCTTTTTATTTTTTCTTTAGAGCACCATGCATTCTTCGGACAACTAGAATCTTCGGCTATAATCGTGGTCTACTGCTCTCTGTGCTGATAAGAATACTGGCATATTTGCTTGGTCAATGTTTCAACCAGTTAGAGATAACATGAAGACAGATCGCATTAGCCGAAGAAGATCGAACGGCGTGTCGCAACATAATACATGGTGCTCGGGGACTAGCTGTAGGGGTATTAACCCCTGTACCCTTACGGCTAGGCTTGGGCCAGCCCGGACTAGGGGGTCTGGCCCACTAGAAGACGACGCGCGGCCCGGCCAATTTGCTCGGAGTCCCGCGCAAGGAATCAAGGCAGACTTGAAGATCAAGCAAGATCCTGGTCGGTTAGAATAGGAATCCTTATCCGGCCACTTATGACAATTGTAACTGGTTAGGATTAGTTTCCAGATCTGTAACCCTGCCCCAGACTATATAAGGCGGGCCGGGGACCCCTCTCAAAAAACATCTCATTGACATACAATAATACAATCAGACGCATGACATATGTATTACGTCTTCATGGCAGCCGAACCTGGATAAAACCTCGTGTCTGTCTTGTGTCACCATCTTGTTTGTAGCTTGCGCATCTGTCTGCCCATAATCTACTACCTTGGGCATACCCCTAGGTAAACTACCGATCATATTTCGTCGACAGTCTGCAAGAATTTGTCTTAGCCTGCATCTTCTATTTCATATTTAGCCTACTTTTAGATTTTAGAAGAACATATAAAATAAAAATAATTCTAAGAAAGAAACAAATAGAGTATGATTTTAGAAAAAATGAATTAAAAAAATTATCTGTGAATTTTCAAAAGTTAAATAAGATTTTAATATTTTAAATGCATGTTTTTAAAAAACATTTGAATGTTTTTGAATAAAATTTTCTGAACTATGGTGAATATATTTAGTTTACCTTTCTTGCATGTGATGTGGCACTATATAAGATGGTTGATGTGGCATTACGTTAATTGAAACTGTTTTCAAAACCGTCTAAGGGCATGTACAACCCACAGACAGAGGGTGTCTGCGAGTTCTTGGAATCCGACACACAGACAGCTAAACAGACACATGGTACAATGAGCTATCTACTTGACTGTATGCGAGTTGTTTAATGCTTCCATGTATCTATGATCACCACTTGGCCATGCCGCCAAAAAATCCGATCTAAAATTGAGAAAAGAGCAAGTATTCATCCACATTTTTTTACTAATTACTAAAACCTTTTTTTCTTTTATCTTGAATCTAATTCTACTTACTTTCTTTTTTCGAATCTTTTTCAAAAAATAGATTTCTGCTTTTTTGGATTCAGTTTCGCTTATTCTCCTCGATGGATTCTAAGTATAAGTATGCGCCCTGTTCACTTGAGCTACTTTTCAGCCATGAAACAGTGTTTTCTCTCACAACATTTCAGCATAAGCATCAGCATTAGCTAAATTTCAGCATAAGCGAACATGTACCATTCCTATATACCATTTTGTGGCTAGCTAATCACGTAGAGCAATATTTAACTCACGCTAGAAAAAAAAACGCTCATACTAGTTCTTCAATTGCTCATTGTACGTTATTTAGGAATATTTACAGGCAGCATCCTGATGACCGCATTGTGCACTAACTGAAGTCAGAACTTTAGAAAAAAACATACTTTTCCTGAACCTGGACCCATGATTTTCAGAATTTAAACAGAATAAGGTCCATGCAAGCTGCCGCAATCAATTAGCTAAACCTGATGAAATAAACAAGGCAGCTATATATTCATCAAGGCAATTAGCTCAACCTGATCAAATAAACAAGGCAGCTATATATTCATCAAGGCAATTAGCACAACCTGATCAAATAAACAAGGCACATCAAGGCAGCTATAGAACCTGAAAGACAACAGGGCTCATAGACAAAAAGCATGCTGCTAATATCAATATATGAATTACATGCTGCCGTCACCGAATTAAGACTGTAGTTGCTAGACGATTCTCTGTAGAAGAACAGCGAGAGCAGAGCAAACAAGCAGCACAAAAGCAGAGTTTCAGAGAACTGCAGGTACAAAAATAAAAGTTTAGTTGCATACTCCCTCTGTCCCAGAAAGATTGACGTCCGAGCTTCTCAGCAGGTACATCGGTGATTGCATGAATGTGGACAGAGGGAGATCCAGATACATGGCACACGGTGTGAACGGAGACATTCAAATGCTACTCCCCGACGTCATTCATTGCGGGACAGAGGGAGTACTCTTTTGAACCCAACAAATGAACTGCAAGACTTCACAACAACAGCTCGATAGACTCCCAACCCAATGCCACAGCTAACTCAACTGTAGATCTGAAGGAGAACGGTCTAGCAGTTGACACTCTAAAATTTCAGATCAACAGAACATGTGTCGCACACCTCCAAAACTCGCGGCAGCCGGGAGAGCTCGCCCGAGCAGCGCGCTGCGGGCGGGGCGGACCTCGCCGGTGCACCTCTCTTGGTGGGGCGGAGCCGATGTTGCGCCGCTGTTGGGGAAGAGGGCCGCCCGCTGCGGACCTTGCCCTTCCGTCATGCCGCCGCTGTGGATTTGGCGCGCAAAATCATCTCCCGCACGCCCTCAACTTCCTTCGCGCGCTCGTCGACTCCCCGTACAATGCGACTCTAGAGAGACGAGGCCTTCTTGAACCACGAGCCACACTCGTCGTCTCCTGAAACTACGGGGTGAGCTCGTCTCCGCGTTCACAGGGTTCTTCTTGTAAAACAAGTAACACGCAGGCGGGTTGTACAAACGCGCTACACGTGCCCGAGAAGGACAAATCGAACACAGTTGGGCCTCGACCGATTTGTCCGATCTCTCCCCCGAGTCCAATCCAAGCCTTTTCCTCCGCCTTCTCGCGATGGCGCCGCCGCGCCGCGCTCTACTCGCCCTCGCCGCTCTCCTCTCCCTCTCCCTTGCCGCCGCCGCCTTCCAGTCCGACGAGCTCCTCCTCAACGACGACGACGAGTTCGAGGGCGTCGGCGCCCGCCCCTCCGCTCCCTCCCCGCCGGCGGCCCCGGCGGTCTCCTCCTCCCGCCGCAGATCCGCGGACGCGCCGTTGCCCGGGGCAGGCGAGTCCAACGCAGTGCAGTTCACGCTCGAGCACGACCTTGGCGGCGGCAAGGGCTTCGTCCCAGCTGGAACCTTCTCGGCCCGCCTCAAGACCTTCGCCCATGGTACGCAGGTGGGTCCCAGTCTCTCTTTGGTTGCTATCTCGATTGTTTGGTTGGTTCGCCTATTTGGTTGGCCTGGTTACGCTCTGGTCAATGGATCTGGGATGGCTAGCTCTTAGGTCTTAGCTAGTTCTGGATCGTGATTTCGGCCGCCGTAACATTATTCGTAGATGTTCTGTTCCTGTTAGCTTGGTCGAGCTGTTTGGCCGGGAGATGTAGTGAATCATTTGCTTTGGATTGTTATGAGAAGTGTGAATCGAGAATCGGATCTTATGATGGTGTATGTCCCCTACTGAATTATAACTGAATGTTGTTTCCTAGCAGCACTCTCGGCGGCTTACAGCGTGTTTGGTCAGTGGAATGTCTCCATCTAGAATTATCTGATCTAGAAACCGAACCTCCTTGAGCTGTTTGGTTTGCGTCATGGGTTCATGGCGTCTGGCACCGTGTAGTACTCCTGTGATAGTGATTCCGCAGGATGAGTTCATTCTGCAAAAAACACCGGACCGACCCATTCTGATTCAACTCATGCCGCATGAGCCAAATCTGCAAACCAAACACACTGTTAGTTAGACCTTTCCCGGTACTGGAGTACTTCTGTAGTTCTGTGGGTAAGGAAAAAAAGACCAAGACTGACATTTTGGGCTTGGTGTGTTATAATATAAACAACCATTTAAACTGTATGTGTATGACAGCACCGGTTATTAAGTGTTAGTGCAGGGCTGCTGGTTAGGGCTGATGGATAAGTCATGTGTGGCTGGTCTTTGTGGGGCTGTTGTTGCTCACATGGTCCCTGTGGCTGTTTTTCTGTTTTTAGGACAGCATCTTAGACTAGAGGACAGCATCTTAGAGGACAGCATCTTAGACTAGAGGACAGCATCTTAGCTAGGACAGCATATTAGCATCTTAGACTAGCATCTTGGCATATGCTTGGCTGGCTAGCAGCCTATAAATATGTAACCCCAACTCCTCAGGTTGGTATGACATTTGTGTGAGCTTGTGTGAGAAATAGACAAGAAAGTTGCCCCAACTCCTAGTGTCATCCTCTCTCGATGAGAGTAAGAATTCTCCTACTATCAAGAGTGAGAATTCAGCGACTAACAAGTGGTATCGGAGCCGTAGTATCCTGTAGCCTGAGCATCTCCTGCTCATCCCCTTGCCCAGCCTCGCAACAGCCCCAGCTGAGAGTAGCAGCAGCTCCGGCCGCTCCTGTTCACTCCTCTCCCAGCTCGTCTGAAGCAGCCCTCTCCCCACGCAGCAGCCCCCCGGTAGCGCGTCATGTCCGCAGGGCAGTCTCAGCGCTCGGTCGCCTCGAGCACGCGGCGTCGGCAGGAGGCCGAACTTGCCGCAGCAGAGGAACGCGAGCGAGCGGCGGCAGAGACCGCTGCGGTGGCGGCAAGGAAGTCGAGGTTGGCAGCGGCGGAGCTGGCAGCAGCCAGAGCGGAGGCGGAAGCGGCGGCGGCGGAGGTCGAGGCTCTGCGCGGCAGCATCGGCAGCTCCATTTCCGCTGACGACACCGCCGACGCAGACCTCGAGCTGCTAGAGAGGGAGGCAGCACGAGCGCGGGCGGCGCAGTGGGCAGCCGCGCACGTCCACGAGCGTGGCGGCAGCCCAGACAGGTGCGGACGCGCTGGCGGCGCTCCTGGAGGAGGCGCGCACGGCGGTGGCGCTCCTGGGGCAGCCGCGCACGCCCACGAGCGCAGCGGCAGCCCAGACAGGCGCGGACGCGCCGGTGGCGCTCCTGGAGGAGGCGCGCACGGCGGTGGCGCTCCGGGAGGAGGCGCGCACGGCAACGGTGGCGGACGGGTCGATGGAGAGCGCGGCCTTCACAGGCAGCGTGGCTCTCTCTCCCCGAATCGGTACCGTGGTTACCACGGGCTCCAGGCTGTTGTCAGGGACGTCGGTCCCGGCGGTGGGTGGCCTACCCTCACCAAGACCAACTACGTCGAGTGGGCTGCGGTGATGAGGGTAAAGCTCCAGGTGCGGCACATGTGGGAGGCAGTCCGGTATGGCGACGTCGACTACGACCTAGATCGACGGGCGCTGGATGCTCTCATCGCTGCAGTCCCGCCCGAGATGCAGTTCTCGCTTACCAGCAAGCGGACTGCCAAGGAGGCTTGGGACGCCATCGCTGCGGCACACATCGGCAGCGACCGCGCCCGCAAGTCCACGCTGCAGGCACTTCGCAAGGAGTGGGAGAACCTGGCCTTCAAGCCAGGTGAGGACGTTGATGACTTTGCTCTCCGTCTCAACACTGTTGCAGAAGATGGTGCAGTTCGGCGACGACACCTACGGTGAGGAGAGAGCTGTCGAAAAGCTCTTCCGCTGCGTCCCCGAGAAGTACAAGCAGATGGCTCGCTCGATCGAGTCGCTGCTGGATCTCTCCACGATGTCGATCGAGGAGGCGATAGGTCGCCTCAAGGTCGTCGACAGTGATGAGCCACAGTCCCTCTCGGGGCCCATCACCACTGGCGGGAAGCTCCTTCTCACTCGGGAGCAGTGGCTTGCCAGCCAGGGTGACCGGAGGAAGGGGGAGCCTTCTTCCGCGACAGGCGGCCGCAAGCGTGGCAAGCCGCGCAAGGCGCGCAGAGACGCCCAGGCCGGGGTGCGAGGACGTGCCGAGGGTGATGCCCGCGGAGGCGCCCAGGGCGGCGCCGCCGGCAGGCACAAGCCGGCACGAGACGACACCTGCCGCAACTGCGGCCAGCTTGGCCATTGGGCCAAGGACTGTCGACAGCCACGACGCGGCCAGGCCCACGTCGCACAGGCGGAGGAGGAGCCGGCTCTGTTCATGGCACATGCCAACATCGAGCTACCTCCAGCGGCACCGGCCGCAGCGGCTCTCCTCCACCTCGACGAGCCAAAAGCACACGCCCTCCTCGGCGACAGCTCCGGCAACGACAAGACTGACGGGTGGTGCCTCGACACCGGCGCCACCCATCACATGACCGGTCGACGGGAGTTCTTCACCGAGCTTGACTCTAGTGTTCGAGGCTCCGTCAAGTTTGGGGATGCCTCCGGCGTGGAGATCAAGGGCGTCGGCTCCGTCATCTTCACCACCGGTCTGGTGAGCACAGGCTGCTCACCGGAGTCTACTACATCCCCGCGTTGAGGAACTCCATCATCAGCTTGGGACAGCTGGATGAGAACGGTTCGCGCGTGGTGATTGAGGACGGAGTCATGAGGATTTGGGATCGTCGTCGTTGCCTTCTTGCCAAGGTATCCAGAAGCGCAAATCGACTCTACGTTCTTAACGTGCAGGTGGCACAACCCCTCTATCTCGCTGCTTGTCGGGACGACGAGGCGTGGCAGTGGCACGAGCGTTTCGGGCACCTTCACTTTGAGGCCCTGAAGCGACTCAGTGCCACGGAGATGGTGCGAGGCCTGCCGTGCCTTGACCATGTGGAGCAGCTCTACGACGTCTGCGTGTTGACGAAGCAGAGACGACTCCCCTTTCCCCAGCGGGCGAGCTTTCGAGCCAAGGAGAGGCTCGAGCTTGTGCACGGGGACTTGTGTGGCCCGGTGACACCGGCCACACCGGGAGGACGACGCTACTTCCTGCTGCTCGTCGACGACCTCTCCCGCTACATGTGGGTGATGGTCCTCGGCAGCAAGAGAGAGGCTGCGGACGCCATCAGGCGCGCGCAGGCTGCTGCGGAGGCGGAGTGCGGCCGCAAGCTGCGCATGCTGCGCACCGACAACGGCGGCGAATTCATGGCGGCTGAATTCGCGTCGTACTGCGCTGACGACGGCATTCAGCGCCACTACTCCGCGCCGTACAGCCCGCAGCAGAACGGCGTCGTCGAGCGGCGCAACCAGACGGTTGTGGGGACGGCTCGGGCCCTCCTCAAGCAGAGGGGGATGCCGGCTATCTTCTGGGGAGGGGCGGTGGTGACGGCCGTCTACATCCTCAACCGCTCGCCTACCAAGGCGCTCGACGGCAGGACGCCGTACGAGGCTTGGCATGGGCGCAAGCCGGCGGTCTCCCACTTGCGGGTCTTCGGCTGCCTCGCATTCGCCAAGGAGCTTGGCCACATCAGCAAGCTCGACGACAGGAGCACTCCGGGAGTGTTCATCGGCTACGCGGAGGGCTCGAAGGCCTACCGCATCCTCGACCCGAAGACACAGCGTGTGCGCATGGCGCGCGACGTTGTGTTCGACGAAGGGCGAGGATGGGCGTGGGACAAGGCAGTGGACGACGGCTCGGCTCCGACGTACGACGACTTCACTATCGAGTACGTCCACTTCGAGGGAGCTGGGGGAGTAGGCAGTTCTTCTTCGACGAGCGCGTCTACCCCAGTCTCCGAGCCTCCATCGACCCCGACACCTGCTACTCCGACAGCACCACGCTCTCCAGCCAGGACCTCGGCTGCGATGAGCTCTTCGCCGGCTCCACCACAGCCGGCAACGCCACGCACTCCAGCATCGACAGGCACCACTCCGGGCACGTCTACTCCACCACCAGCTCGTGTCGAGCACGACCCGGTTGAGCTCGCTACTCCGCTCTCTCACGACGAGGAGCGCGTCGACGCGTACCACGACGGTGAGCCGTTGCGGTACCGTACGGTGGAGAACCTTCTCGGCGACCAGCCGGTGCCGGGACCGGTGCCTCACGACCTGGAGGCGCAGTTGCACCTTGCGTGTGACGACGGCGAGCCTCGGTCGTTTGCAGAGGCCGAGAGACACGCGGTATGGCGCGCCGCGATGCAGTTGGAGATGGATGCGGTTGAGAAGAACCGCACCTGGGAGCTTGCTGACCTTCCTCATGGTCACCGCGCGATCACCCTTAAGTGGGTGTACAAGTTGAAGAGGGATGAAGCCGACGCCATCGTCAAGCACAAGGCTCGCTTGGTGGCACGAGGTTTCATGCAGCAGGAGGGGGTCGACTTCGACGACGCTTTTGCTCCCGTGGCACGGATGGAGTCCGTGCGACTCCTCCTTGCGCTAGCTGCCCAGGAGGGCTGGCGTGTTCACCACATGGACGTCAAGTCGGCGTTCCTTAACGGCGACTTGAAGGAGGAGGTCTACGTGCACCAGCCGCCGGGATTTGCGATCCCCGGCAAGGAGGGCAAGGTGCTCCGCCTGCGCAAGGCCCTCTATGGCTTGCGGCAGGCACCGAGGGCGTGGAATGCCAAGTTGGATTCCACGCTAAAGGGGATGGGCTTCGAGCAAAGCCCGCACGAGGCGGCCATCTACTGACGGGGCAATGGAGGAAATGCCCTGATGGTGGGTGTCTACGTCGACGACTTGGTGATCACCGGCACCAAGGATGCGGAGGTGGCGGCATTCAAGGAAGAGATGAAGGCCACCTTCCAGATGAGTGACCTGGGGTCTCTCTCCTTCTACCTGGGAATCGAGGTGCACCAGGATGACTCCGGGATCATGCTTCGACAGACCGCCTACGCCAAGCGCGTCGTTGAGCTAGCTGGGCTCACCGACTGCAACCCAGCTCTCACTCCGATGGAGAGGCTGAAGCTGAGCCGCGACAGCACGACGGAGGAGGTGGACGCTACACAGTACCGACGCCTTGTGGGGAGCCTTCGCTACCTCGCCCACACACGGCCGGACTTGGCATTCTCCGTCGGCTACGTTAGTCGGTTCATGCAGCGACCGACGACGGAGCACCAGCAGGCTGTGAAGAGGATCATCCGCTACGTTGCGGGGACTCTCGACCACGGCCTCTACTACCCGAGGTGTCCTAGGGCGGCACACTTCGTCGGGTACAGCGACAGTGACCATGCCGGCGACATCGACACCAGCAAGAGCACGAGCGGGATCCTCTTCTTCCTCGGCAAGTGCCTCGTTAGCTGGCAGTCGGTCAAGCAGCAGGTGGTGGCCCTGTCCAGCTGCGAGGCCGAGTACATAGCGGCCTCCACCGCTTCGACTCAGGCGCTCTGGCTCGCTCGACTGCTTGGTGATCTCCTCGGCAGAGACACTAGAGCGGTGGAGCTCAGGGTGGACAGCAAGTCCGCTCTGGCCCTGGCAAAGAACCCCGTGTTCCACGAACGCAGCAAGCACATCCGGGTGAGGTACCACTTCATCCGAGGCTATTTGGAGGAAGGGAGCATCAAGGCGAACTACATCAACACCAAGGACCAGCTTGCGGACCTGCTCACCAAGCCCCTTGGGAGGATCAAGTTCCTTGAGCTCTGCTCCAGGACCGGGATGGTTCAACTCTCCCACAAGACGACGCACAAGACTTAGGGGGAGAATGATGGATAAGTCATGTGTGGCTGGTCTTTGTGGGGCTGTTGTTGCTCACATGGTCCTTGTGGCTGTTTTTCTGTTTTTAGGACAGCATCTTAGACTAGAGGACAGCATCTTAGAGGACAGCATCTTAGACTAGAGGACAGCATCTTAGCTAGGACAGCATATTAACATCTTAGACTAGCATCTTGGCATATGCTTGGCTGGCTAGCAGCCTATAAATATGTAACCCCAACCCCTCAGGTTGGTATGGCATTTGTGTGAGCTTGTGTGAGAAATAGACAAGAAAATTGCCCCAACTCCTAGGGTCATCCTCTCTCGATGAGAGTAAGAATTCTCCTACTACCAAGAGTGAGAAATCAGCGACTAACAAGGGCACTACCCGTTTCATGCTTCATTTATTCACTCATGGACTAAAATTGTGAAATTATGCTGCAAGCAGGCAGTATTCTCCTGATTGTTCTCCATTTGGATGGTCACTTGCTGCTTATGTGGCCTTTCAGGCTGCATGACCTTACATTTACAAATACCTAAGATATATCCATTGCCATGAAGAGCAACCAAGATATAGCTGACTATTAAAAAAAGACTATTGCTTTTATTTAAATTAGAAAAGGGTATAAGATGGTAATTAAAGAGCACTAATATCGTATATCATGCTGCCTCCAAATCATAAATCACAAGTAGATCCCGTGAAGCTTAGTCTAGGGTGACATACAAAATTTGTGGTTAATACCACTAGCATGGTCCTGAAGTTGTTTAGCTTGGAAATTACTTAGCATTGTCTGATTTAGACAAATGACATTTCCCTACCATTAGGAAGCTGCTTTATATGTGGATAACTGAGTTGGTATTTGGTTATAAGGAGAGTATCCCAGGGACAGGAAATATTTGACATTAAATTAAAGACAGTAAATTGGCGTGTAAATAAGGAAATAAAGTCTTGAAACATTAGGCTGTCACCTGACTTCTCTTTTCTGTACTTATTTTCAAAACTATGTTCAATGTCTTTGTTTATCTTACATATTGCGGAATTTATTGGGTGGGAACATTGAAAACATCATCCCCTTTTCGATTCATATGTTTCAAGATTTACAAGAATAATAATTAGAAATAGACACGGGGGCTGGGCATACAACAGATTTTTGGTGTGGTCTGCTGAATCACCATTAACTAAGCCTGCATTTTTACCCTGTAGCTCATCAAATTACAACAGCAGCTCCTGCCTACATATATACTTAATTTTATATATGTCAGAAATAAACTCGGAACAGAATTAGTCCTGATGATACCTTGTATTTAATCATGGCCCTAGCACATCACAACCTTTTGCATGTATGAAAATATCTTATATGCATTAACTTCCATGTCTGTTCCTGTTAAGCACATGATATCCAATTTTAAATATTTTCTAGTTGTTTATCATTTTGTTACAATAATGCATACGCTATGCCTTTTAGTTGTAGTACTTTAGAGGGGGATAGTACACGGGATTGCAATCTGTTATGAACCGAACACAATCAAAATCTGACCTGCCCAAAACCTTCGTGGAAGCATTCCTTCTCGTTTTAGCTCATATTTGCACAAGGCCTATTATTATAGTACTTTTTGTGCTTCATTATTTTGGACTTTGATGTCTGCCCCAATTTTGAAGGGCGAGCCTGGTGCAAGCGGTAGAGTCTTACCGCCTGTGACCGGAAGGTCGCGGGTTCGAGTCTGGGGAAGGGTGTCAGTGGCAAGCCTTACCCTCGCCTGTGCAATGCGAGGAGCCCAAAATCACAGCAGCTTATCTAGAAGCTTTCAACAGTGTTTTATTTAAATTGAACTGTATTGCACAAAAGTCAAAGTAAAATGGAATGTGTATTCCTAACTGGGAGTTGGCAATATGATTTCACAAAGTTTAGTAGCAAGCCATAACCTGCCTTTGCAAAATGCAACATGCATTTATTAGGCTTGAAACTTTGGTGATCCTGCATTCTGTACATCATTTTTCTGTAGATTATTTTTTGTGTGTACTTTATTCACCATATATGATAAGATGTATTGTGAATTATGTGCTTCCAATTTATATTTACTTTCAATCAATGATGGTTGATACTTCTCTTAGTGCATCTTTGATCTTTATGTACTTTTGGTTATGTTTGCTAGTGTTCCAATTTAATCATTGGTGAATAATCAACCACCTATGCTCACTGTAGGTCTGTAGATATGAGCAAGAGAGCTAAATTTCTTATTTGACTTATGTTAATGAATTTGTTAGATATCTAGTTTCTCACTTCAACAGTAAATGCTGTAAATGCAAGCGAGGAAAACTATTTCCCTAACTGTACTATTCTTATGGATCAGACCCTCACTAAGCTTCGCTTTACAAGGAATGATTTAACTGAGGATGATAAAGTGGCGTTCAAAGTAACTTCTTGTCCACCACAGTTTTTACCCTGATTTCCTTGATGACTTTTTTTTCCAACTAATTTGGTGCTTATGCATTTGTTTGTCACTGAAGAAACTGCTTCAGGAAGATGGCTTTTATACAATTAGGCTGCCATCTAATGTGTTGGACACTACAAAGAAACATAATGTTGTTTCTTCAATCAAAGCTGTAAGTTGACTACTGAGTTCATCAGTGTGTTTCTCTTTACTATAATCATAAAATAAGCTCAACACTCCAATTATCTGTTCTTCAAATCATTGTACGAACGGAAACCTGAAAAATAAGGTATGTTTTAAAAGGTGTCCCCAAAGCACTCCTTTTATTTAGCACCTAGCGTGTACATTTTTTGTGGAACAATCAATAAATAAAGCAATTAAATTAGTTATAAGAAAAAACCACTGCTTGATGTATTGCAAAAACTGTGATGTTGAACTATTGATTTATTGTCTGATTCTAGAGTTATCCATTTCAGTTCTTTAACTGTCTTGACTTTCTTATGTTTCTTAGAGATGCATTCTGCGTGACAGTTTGGATGAACACATTGTTATCCACATGGTAACTTTCTCCATTTCATTATTTCTATTCATATATCTTCCTCTTTAAAGAGTTGTTTATGATGATGGAAAATTTTGGGATAGCCCAGAAACTTTATGTATGTAATAACATCAATTGATGCATTTAGCTAACTTTATTTTGTTTTACATTAGCACCTCCCAAATCTCCAGTATTGATAGAGAGCAGAAGATGCACCTTGTGCTCATTTTTTCTAGCACCTGTACTGATAACATAACATGTTGATTACACGAAGTTTCTAAACATTTTCTCTATCCTTGTCATCTATTCCAAGTAGCTGCATGGAAAAAATGTTATTTTTTCTTACTGCAGCCATTTGAAGAATTGCATTCCATTAGCTTTGTAGAATACCTATAGAAGTTTCCTTGGTGTTGCGATTCACATTATACTTTGCTATTGCCTTATTTGCAGGATGGTGTAAATATTTTGGCAGTCAATTATGGCTCTGTTGGTGGATGCCAATACCCTAGGCCAATGAAATTGGTTAGTTTTCTTTCAGGATTTATATTATGATTTATGAGTGTTCAACATAATTAATGATTGATAGAAGGATCCTGATAGCCTTTTGACATTTAAATATCCTGAAATTAGTAATGTTCACATTATAGATTGGCCTGCAATCCCATACTTCTTCCTCATGGCAAAAGAAAAAAGAGAAAAGAAAACTGTTAAGAAACGTGTTATCTGCACTGGTTACTTGTTATTGATAGAGGTATTTGCTTTGTTAATTAGTAGGGCTGGTACAAATGATTGTTTCAAAATTACTTTGATGAAATAATTCAATTTTGTATGAATGTCAACTGTGATTTGGTTTGGCTCTGCAGATTAGATTGCTCAAAATGGGTTAATTTAAGTTGACATTGATTAGTTAATTTTGACTGAAGCACGTTGAAATGCTTATTGGTTTAATGTACAACACTATTAATGTGCTAACAAATTTCTCAAATTAAACTTTTTTTTTCCACAACGGTAAAGATCGAATTTCATTACCAGAGTAACGAAATTACAGAGAGTATCAGGTTTGAGCCATAACGAACAGTCATGAGTTGATTTACCGCAACCTATTCATGCTTACGGTCACAGAGGGAACATACGCATGAATACCGACCATCAGAACTATGATAGATGTAACTACCCAACGACAGTCCAGAACGGCAAATTACAAGACAAAAGCGACATTCTGAACTAAGCAGAGTCTATCAAAAAAGGCTCGCAGCGCTCCTGCACTGCTCGAGTGCCAGACGCTGTGGTTCATCCAGCTTATGGAACCAGCTGGTGTTCCTCCTGAGCCCAGCTCTGGACGTTCTGCCTGTGAAAGAAGATAGCTGCCGTCTTCACCGCTTCAGCTCCTTGAACGGCTTGATGGTTCCACTCCTCTGTTAACAGACCTGCCCAGTAAGTGAGAAAAGAGCAAATCATACACACAATCTCAGTAGGAGATTTGACTCTTTTATTTTCAAAACACAGCATTTCGTGAGCGCCAGATTGCCCAACAAACAGCAGCCAAGCCCACAGTATGCATTACAGCCCCTTGAGGTAAAATCTTATCGATCCAAGACCAAAACTGATCCAAATTGGAAGGTCTGCAATCAGCCCCCAGCGAAAAAGCCAGAAGGCTCCAAATGTATTTAGCAGTCATACATTCAAAGCAAAAAGGCTGTGAACCAATTTTTTGATCTAAGTCTGTCCTCACAATCAAAAGGGTTGTGATCAGACATGTATCTTGGTATCTTCCTTAAATTGCACAGAGGGAACTCAGCTTCCCAATCACCAGAGACTAGCACCCTATCCAACTTCTCTAGTGTGGGGTTCTCTCTATTGTTACTCCATGTATACTTTCCCCCCATTTAAAGGAATCTCTCTGAGCTCATAAAGTTGATGATGAGATTAAAGAGTGAAGAAAAATTATTCTCAACAAATTTCTTGTTCTTATCAGAACTATACCTCAAAATATTAAAATCTCCCCCCATCAACAAAGGGTACTTTGCCTTGAAGCAAAAATTTGACAGTTCAGACAAGAAACTTTCTCTAGACTCATCATGAGCAGGGCCATAAACATTGGCCAGAGTTCACTTCTTCTTTAGGTTTTTATCAAACACATCAGCTGTAATAACATATTCTCCATTTTCAAAATTTTCAATATCAAATCTATCTTTTTTAATCCCACTTAGCATGCCACCAGACTTGCCCTTTGAGGGAGTCCAGTGCCAACTGAACTCCTTGGCATTGTCAATTTTCCTAAAGAATTTTTCAGAGTAGGACTTTTTCATAGTCTCCTGGATGCCAATAAAATCAACCTTATGGTCCCATATAAGCTCTTTAATGTAGGAGCTTAGACCCTTCTTTGCCACCCCCCCTACAGTTCCATATAATTCCTATCATTTGAAAACTTTCTTGATGGTGTTCCTATCTCTGAGATTGAATCTAGGGCTAACCTTGGATTCATCTCTTTCTTGTTTGCAAGGGCCCACAGCAGGGTGACCCTTGTTCCCTCTGCCTTTTCTTTTATACTTTTTGGAAGATCTACTCTTCCTAGCACTAGGAACGACCACACAGGGGTCCTCCTCAGAATCATCAGATCCCCAATTTAGCATATTTTGATCTTCTAAGGGAAGAGGCTCTTCCTCCAGACTACTTACTGGGTCAGATGTCATATTTGTATGTTCATTAAGTTTCATTCTAGCATTTTCCAGGTCCTTAAGAACATCAATTTTCTCATATGAAAGAGACTCGGTATGACTCCCCATTTGAGACGCAAGAGAAATAATTTGCATATTAGACAGAACTGCAAAGGAGTTCTGGTCATGAGATTCCATACCTTCAACCTCCATGGCTGTGGTTTTGTTGTTCTGAGCTTGCTCCACCACCTTTGCTTGAGATGTTCCATTGTCCCTCAGCCTCTTGCTTTGCCTCACTTGTTGCCACACTGATCACCCATCTTGATTGATGCTTTGTTCTTTCTCCAATGCTTGAGCTGAACTATTGTCTTGCTGTTCCCAAACATTCACCCTTTCCTGATTCTTAGCACCTTCACTGTCTTTGTCATTCTGAATCACTTCTTCCACTTGCTCCCCCTCATGTGATGGCGCCACCATGTCTGCCTTAGCTATCACCATTTCTTCATCCCTCTTGTCATGGGTTCTGCCATTCTCAATCTCCAACTCAGTAACTTCAGACTCCCGACCGTCTTCATCTTGGATGAGATCCCAGTCAATATCTTGACTAGACAGATCAACCTCAGGCGCGCCCTGACTCCCCTTGGCTGGACTTATAGAAACAGCTCTATCTTGAACACTTTCACCCTCCTTGTTTTCTTGTATAGTTGTATTGTATGCAACCCTTTACTAGATTTAGTACCAATCATATAATCCTCCAGCTGAAAGATTTTAGTCTTGCCACAATCATGCAGAGCATTCTTAGCTTCTATAGTTTTGAGTGGATCAAATTTAGAATTTTCCAGATTGGAGCCATATTCATTAATCACTGCATGAGCATCCTCATTCACAATTATGGTACTGAGCATCCTGATCTCCACATTGTCAAATGATCCAAACCTCAACTGCTCTGAACCAGGCTGAACAAGATCTCCCATTAAGAGTGCTTCATCCTCACTGTCCTCATCTACACTTTCCAGCTGCACATTCTCTTTCTGTTGAGATACATTACTATCAACTTGCTTTCCTTTAACTACTCCACTAGACTTGCTTGTACCAGCTTCAAACGACTGAGCAGAGCTCTTGGCAGGATCCATTTTTTGTTTCTTAGGATATGGGAGATCATCTAGAGGCTTGTTTTTGTCATTTCTAATCCATGTATTACCAGCAGGGTTGGTGAAGCCATCTTGTGGAACCTCTCTCTGGAAAAAATAATCATAAAAGTTGAAATCAAGCAAACCATCAACTGATGCAGGCACCTTGGTGACATCAATCTTGACTCTCACGTAGTCATTCTTGTTCAGATTTTCCACATCTACCTCCAGTGGTAAACCCACCTTGGATGCCACCATACATACATTGGAGTATGACCTCTTCTCATATGGAATGTTACTAATTCTGAACCAAGCCACATCCAGGGCCCCCTTAGAGCCAGTTGCTGGGTTCCATTTCTCAACCTTACAGACAACATCAGGCATAGACCTCATCCTCAGTTCAGTAAAATGGGCTAGATCATCAATGGTCTACGCATTGGGAAATCTCATCTGATATTTGCCTTCCCCAATTCTCTTGGCAAACCAGTGCCAGGTAGAATTTGGACCAGCCTTAAGTCTAATGGGTTTTTTTAATCATACCATTACAATTTTGCAAGTTTGGAGATACGCCATTACAATTCGTCTATTTGGAGAAGTGCCATTATAATTCTGTCTCTCCTTCATCCATGCCATTTTATACGTATCCCACGTACATAGGCCCACTATCAGGCACATATAGGTATAGAAAATACGTATGGACGTGAAGCCCCGCCTCCTCCGTTAGAACAAACCCGCTCGCGGCGGCCTGCGCGTGAGCGGCGGCGCTCGCCCGCAGCTGCTGGCAGCCGGATGTGCGGAGCCGTAGCCTCGTTCCACTGGCAGTCAAGCCGCACGGTCGGCGCAACCGCGTCCTTCGCGGCAGCTGTCATCTGTGGCTACCTCGCCGCGGTGGTCGTCCTGCCCCGCATCCCACCGCTCCCTCCGTCGGCGCTCTGTGCGGCATCTGCCGCCCACAACGCGGCCCTACTAGCGCTCTCTATCGCCTTGGCCGCCGGGTGCGCGCTCTCCACGCCGCTGTCTTCTATTCTGGGCGCGCGTGTTCTACCTTTCCAAGCTGTACGACCTCGGCGACACGCTGCTTATCCTGCTCGCCATGTGCTACCTCTGGCTCGCCACGCACTAGTCCCTGATGCCCATCGTGTTCCTAACCAACGCTGTGGCGGCGGCCATCGGCACGCGCTTCTTCCCAGACTCGCACGACCTCTGCGAGTGCCACGCATCTTCCCCGTCGCGCTCGTACACCTTCACATGCTTGTTGCTGCTGTTTGCAGCAGGCCAGGGCAACGCTGTAGTGCCTGAACTTAGTAAGCTAGAAAAAACAAAGTGACACTAGAAAAATGATGTCCAGTCCAAAGCTTAAGCCATCGAAAGTCCGGAACCACGGAAGCAATGAACAGTGAGATCATTGCACTGGTTGCCGGACGTTCCACGCACTTACCGTGAGCAGCAACTGGCCAATCTCATAAGATACGAACGCATCGATGCAGGCGTATTGGACCTGCTCCACGGACAGGCGCCGCGCGTCCCACTTGCTCATGGTCACCGACTTGGACTTGTTGATGAGCACGCCCATGACCTCGCGGGTGAGCGTCTTCAGCAACGCAGTCCAGAGCTCGGGCTGGGCGAGCGCCTCCGCCGCGACAGTCCCGGCCTGATGCCCATCGCGGTCGTCACTGGCGCCGCGGCGGCGTCCATCGGCACAGGCTTCTTCCCGGACTCAGCACGACCTCTGCGTAGGCCGCCGCGGGCGTTCGTCGCAAACTCCGCCTCGCGCGCTCGCCGCCACGTCGCTCGGGCACAGGCCACTGCGGGCGCTCGCCGTTGTTCCGCTCGCGCACAGGCCACCGTGCGCCAGCGCCGCCGTTCCGCCTCGCGCGTAGGCCGCTGCAGGCGAGCGCCGCCGCTACTCCTTGCGCGCTGGCCGCCGTGGGCAAGCGCCGCCGCTCCCCCTTGCGGGCTGACCGCCACGGGCGGGCTTCTTCTGACGGAAAGAAGCCGGGACATGACATTCGTACGCGTTTTCTGTATGTGTACATGACTGACAGTGGGTCCATATACGCTGGGGTGTAGAAAATGGTATGGATGAGGGCGAGACAGAATTATAATGGCACTTCTCCAAATAGACGAATTGTAATGGCATATCTCTAAACTTGCAAAATTGTAATGGTATGGTTCCAAAAAACCCAAGTCTAAACTCATTTTCAATTTGTCTGCCATTGGCCTGACAAGATGTTATAGTTATCAGAGCAGTAGACGACATATCCTTAATTCCCTCATCAGTTTTTGCACTTTCAATAACATGGAAACCTTGTCCATAGGCTCATAGCCCACAAAATGGTGAGATAAACTCCCAGGGCATTTTAGCAGAGCATACTCTCGACACATGACCTTCTTTGTTACATCTAGAGCATACAACAGGGTTAGGACATGCATTTGAAACATGACCTACCGAACCACACCTTTGACAGAACTGTTGTCTTTCTGGATGCTCTCTAGGAGCTTCTCTTTCCACTTTCTCACCACCCTGACCAGTTTGATCCTCACTCACAATGATCTGAGTAGAGTTATTGACAGAAGTTTCCACTTCAGCAGATTCTGTTTTCTAGCTAGGATTAGACTCCTCTTTCTGTTCTCCCTGTGGCACTGTAATCTGCTCCCTTGCTTGATTCACCACACCCCTGTTTTCACCACGCCCCCAGTTGCCTTGGAACCTTCCGCCGCCGCCGTGGCCACCCCCACGAGGAGCCCATCCCCGGTTCCCTTGCCAACCTCCATAGCGACCGCGATTACCATAGCCAGAATTGAACCTCCCGGGGTAAAACGTACAACTATCCATAGCCCTACTAGGCTGCGGAGGAGCCTGCAGGACCTACACAAACGATCTAGTGTCACCGCCTAGAGTCGACTAATTTGTTCTCTCCGGATAAGCACCACGAAGGGGAGCAATCTCCGGCAGAGAGGAACGCGCATCCACCACCTTCCGCACAGAGATCACCCCACAAACCCCAACCTCAGAACTATGCTTCCAGATATGAAGCCGCGCGCCCAAATCGGTACCTCGTGCGGCAGCTGAACTTTCCTCTCCTCTCGCCCCACGAATCTAGAGGATTCGCTAGGGTTTCCGCCTTCACCAGAGGAGACGGAGGGAATAGAGTGGAGATGAAGGGTTGGCGAGGATTTGGGGTCCTTATTCGATACGGAACTATGGTCTACGACCCTACCACCTGGTCGCCATGGCCCAGAGGACAGCGACTGCAGAGGAGTCGAGTCATGGACCGTGTCCGTGGAGGGCGAAGCCGATTCACCTCCGTGCTGCGCGCACGAACCAGCCACTATAGCCTGAGCCCGCCGCTTGGACTCGCCCCGTTCGCATGGTGTACCCACACTCGAAGGTGTGCCGCTCCCGTCGCCATGGCCCGAGTCGCCCGGGTCGAGAGGAAAGAGACGAGCCATCCTCAATCGTATCCGTGCTCATTTGCCCAACCTTCTCAAATTAAACTGTTGAGAGTTGTTCAATCTTTCACCAAACTGTTACAACTAACACCTCTAGCACTTTTTTGATCTTCTGTGGTGCATTCATTGGTGATTAATAGTTTTCAAGTTTATGGTGACATATTGGCATGTTTAATTTTTTGTTTCAGCCATCAAAATGGACATTCAGCTCTTACACTATCCTAAAGACTGCTGAACAGGCACCAAGGTAAATTACTACTTTCTTGAGATTACAAAAATATTAAATAAATAGATTATTATAAAGCTGGTAATTTGTTTTAATAATAGAAATAGTTTGAATTAAGAAATCTCTTTAAGGGCATGCGCGATAGATGCTTAAAGAGGGATAATGATGAAGCGCATTACTGGAATCTCAGTATCCAATTTAAGGGCATGCACAAGGCAATAGATGCTTAATAAAGAGAGATAATGATGAAGCACCACTACAAGAATCTGCGCATCCAATGGGGAAAACAATTTTATTTATGCTTTTAGACAAGACCAATGTTTTCAAGGCCTCGCCTAATAACAGATCCTTGGTATCCCTGTTGCCATGCCAAAAAAGTGGGCAGGAGGGATTGAAGGAGGGAAAAGATAGGAAGAACAAGAGGGAGGTCAACCATCAAGGACAAGCAGCCACTGCAGGCACCATCCTTCCTCCCACCTTATTCTTTCCTCTTTTTGTCTTCCACCACTTGGCTCGCCTTATAATCACTTCGGCACACAGTTTTTAGGACCGGACCGGAGATCAAACTGGTGAGGCTGTCGGTTCACTGGTCCAACCGTTAGGAACCGGTTGAACCGCCGATTCAATTGTTTTGGACCGGATGAATTGGACTGCCCAAAAATACTTTGAACCGGTACAACATAATGATATACAACATATAATTAGCAACATATAGTTGGTCACCTATATACCGATAAGATGATAAAAACACAATTATATAACCAACTTCCAACAAATCTAGCCACAAGTCCACAAATTTTTTGGTATTATAGAGTTTTTTATAGGATATGCCAAAACATACCCATAGAAACATAGTATATGGAACACTTATTAATTAGTACAAAAAGGAAAAAGTCCATTTTTGGCCTTCCATGTTAGACGCTGAATTCTCACTCTTAGTAGTAGGAGAATTCTTACTCTCATCGAGAGAGGATGACACTAGGAGTTGGGGCAATTTTCTTGTCTATTTCTTACACAAGCTCACACAAATGCCATACCAACCTGAGGGGTTGGGGTTGCATATTTATAGGCTGCTAGCCAGCCAAGCATATGCCAAGATGCTAGTCTAAGATGCTAGTCTAAGATGCTGATATGCTGTCTTAGCTAAGATGCTGTCCTCTAGTCTAAGATGCTGTCCTCTAAGATGCTGTCCTCTAGTCTAAGATGCTGTCCTAAAAACAGAAAAACAGCCACAAGGACCATGTGAGCAGCACAGCCCCACAAAGACCAACCACACATGAGACTTATCCATCATTCTCCCCCTAAGTCTTGTGCGTCGTCTTGTGGGAGAGTTGAACCATCCCGGTCCTGGAGCAGAGCTCAAGGAACTTGATCCTCCCAAGGGGCTTGGTGAGCAGGTTCGCAAGCTGGTCCTTGGTGTTGATGTAGCTCGCCTTGATGCTCCCTTCCTCCAAACAGCCTCGGATGAAGTGGTACCTCACCCGGATGTGCTTGCTGCGTTCGTGGAACACGGGGTTCTTTGCCAGGGCCAGGGCGGACTTGCTGTCCACCCTGAGCTCCACCGCTCTAGTGTCTCTGCCGAGGAGATCACCAAGCAGTCGAGCGAGCCAGAGCGCCTGAGTCGAAGCGGTGGAGGCCGCTATGTACTCGGCCTCGCAGCTGGACAGGGCCACCACCTGCTGCTTGACCGACTGCCAGCTAACGAGGCACTTGCCGAGGAAGAAGAGGATCCCGCTCGTGCTCTTGCTGGTGTCGATGTCGCCGGCGTGGTCGCTGTCGCTGTACCCGACGAAGTGTGCCGCCCCAGGGCACCTCGGGTAGTAGAGGCCGTGGTCGAGAGTCCCCGCAACGTAGCGGATGATCCTCTTCACAGCCTGCTGGTGCTCCGTCGTCGGTCGCTGCATGAACCGACTAACGTAGCCGACGGAGAATGCCAAGTCCGGCCGTGTGTGGGCGAGGTAGCGAAGGCTCCCCACAAGACGCCGGTACTGCGTAGCGTCCACCTCCGTCGTGCTGTCGCGGCTCAGCTTCAGCCTCTCCTCCATCGGAGTGAGAGCTGGGTTGCAGTCGGTGAGCCCAGCTAGCTCAGCGACGCGCTTGGCGTAGGCGGTCTGTCGAAGCGTGATCCCAGAGTCATCCTGGTACACCTCGATTCCTAGGTAGAAGGAGAGAGGCCCTAGGTCACTCATCTGGAAGGTGGCCTTCATCTCTTCCTTGAATGCCGCCACCTCCGCATCCTTGGTGCCGGTGATCACCAAGTCGTCGACGTAGACACCCACCAGCAGGGCATTACCTCCATTGCCCCGTCGGTAGATGGCCGCCTCGTGCGGGCTTTGCTCGAAGCCCATCCCCTTTAGCGTGGAATCCAACTTGGCATTCCACGCCCTCGGTGCCTGCCGCAAGCCATAGAGGGCCTTGCGCAGGCGGAGTACCTTGCCCTCCTTGCCGGGGATCGCAAATCCCGGGGGCTGGTGCACATAGACCTCCTCCTTCAAGTCGCCGTTAAGGAACGCCGACTTGACGTCCATGTGATGAACACGCCAGCCCTCTTGGGCAGCTAGCGCAAGGAGTCGCACGGACTCCATCCGTGCCACGGGAGCAAAGGTGTCGTCGAAGTCGACCCCCTCCTGCTGCACGAAGCCTCGTGCCACCAAGCGAGCCTTGTGCTTGACGATGGCACCGGCTTCATCCCTCTTCAGCTTGTACACCCACTTAAGGGTGATCGCGCGATGACCACGAGGAAGGTCAGCAAGCTCCCAGGTGCGGTTCTCAACCGCATCCATCTCCAACTGCATCGCGGCGCGACATGCCGCGTGTCTCTCGGCCTCTGCGAACGACCGAGGCTCGCCGTCGTCACACGCAAGGTGCAACTGCGCCTCCAGGTCGTGAGGCACCGGTCTCGGCACCGGCTGGTCGCCGAGAAGGTTCTCCATCGTACGGTACCGCAACGGCTCGCCGTCATGGTACGCGTCGACGCGCTCCTCGTCGTGAGAGAGCGGAGTAGCGAGCTCAACCGGGCCGTGCTCGACACGAGCTGGTGGTGGAGTAGACGTGCCCGGAGTGGTGCCTGTCGGTGCTGGAGTGCGTGGCGTTGCCGGCTGTGGTGGAGCCGGCGAAGAACTCATCGCAGCCGAGGTCCTGGCTGGAGAGCGTGGTGCTGTCGGAGTAGCAGGCGCCGGGGTCGGTGGAGGCTCGGGGACTGGGGTAGACGCGCTTGCCGAAGAAGAGCCGCCTACTCCCCCAGCTCCCTCGAAGTGGACGTACTCGATAGAGAAGTCGTCGTACGTCGGAGCCGAGCTGTCGTCCACCGCCTTGTCCCATGCCCATCCTCGCCCTTCGTCGAACACAACGTCGCACGCCGTGTGCACACGCTGTGTCTTCGGGTCGAGGATGCGGTAGGCCTTCGAGCCCTCCGCGTAGCCGATGAACACTCCCGGAGTGCTCCTGTCGTCGAGCTTGCTGATGTGGCCAAGCTCCTTGGCGAACGCGAGGCAGCCGAAGCCGTAAGTGGGAGACCGCCGGCTTGCGCCCATGCCAAGCCTCGTACGGCGTCCTGCCGTCGAGCGCCTTGGTAGGCGAGCGGTTGAGGATGTAGACGGCCGTCACCACCGCCTCTCCCCAGAAGACAGCCGGCATCCCCCTTTGCTTGAGGAGGGCCCGAGCCATCCCCACAATCGTCTGGTTGCGCCGCTCGACGACGCCGTTCTGCTGCGGGCTGTACGGCGCGGAGTAGTGGCGCTGAATGCCCTCGTCAGCGCAGTACGACGCGAATTCAGCCGCCGTGAATTCGCCGCCGTTGTCGGTGCGCAGCACGCGCAGCTTGCGGCCGCACTCCGCCTCCGCAGCAGCCTGCGCGCGCCTGATGGCGTCCGCAGCCTCTCCCTTGCTGCCGAGGACCATCACCCACATGTAGCGGGAGAGGTCGTCGACGAGCAGCAGGAAGTAGCGTCGTCCTCCCGGTGTGGCCGGTGTCACCGGGCCACACAAGTCCCCGTGCACAAGCTCGAGCCTCTCGTTGGCTCGAAAGCTAGCCCGCTGTGGAAAGGGGAGTCGCCTCTGCTTCGTCAACACGCAGACGTCGCAGAGCTGCTCCACATGGTCGAGGCACGGCAGGCCTCGCACCATCTCCGTGGCACTGAGCCGCTTCAGGGCCTCAAAGTGAAGGTGCCCGAAACGCTCGTGCCACTGCCACGCCTCGTCGTCTCGACGAGCAGCGAGACAGAGGGGTTGTGCCACCTGCACGTTAAGGACGTAGAGTCGATTTGCGCTTCTGGATACCTTGGCAAGAAGGCGACGACGACGATCCCAAATCCTTATGACTCCGTCCTCAACCACCACGCGCGAACCGTTCTCATCCAGCTGTCCCAAGCTGATGATGGAGTTCTTCAACGCGGGGATGTAGTAGACTCCGGTGAGCAGCCTGTGCTCACCAGACACGGTGGTGAAGATGACAAAGCCGACGCCCTTGATCTCTACGCCGGAGGCATCCCCAAACTTGACGGAGCCTCGGACGCTAGGGTCAAGCTCGGTGAAGAACTCCCGTCGACCGGTCATGTGATGGGTGGCGCCGGTGTCGAGGCACCACCCGTCAGTCTTGTCGTTGCCGGAGCTGTCGCCGAGGAGGGCGTGTGCTTTTGGCTCGTCAAGGTGGAGGAGAGCCGCTGCGGCCGGTGCCGCTGGAGGTAGCTCGATGCTGGCATGTGCCATGAACAGAGCCGGCTCCTCCTCCGCCTGTGCGACGTGGGCCTGGCCGCGTCGTGGCTGTCGACAGTCCTTGGCCCAATGGCCAAGCCGGCCGCAGTTGCGGCAGGTGTCGTCTCGTGCCGGCTTGTGCCTGCCGGCGGCGCCGCCCTGTGCACCTCCGCGGGCATCACCCTCGGCACGTCCTCGCGCCCCGGCCTGGGCGTCCGTGCGAGGCTTGCCACGCTTGCGGCCGCCTGTCGCGGAAAAAGGCTCCCCTTCCTCCGATCTCCTTGGCTGGCAAGCCACTGCTCCCAAGTGAGAAGGAGCTTCCCGCCAGTGGTGATGGGCCCCGAGAGGGACTGTGGCTCATCGCTGTCGACGACCTTGAGGCGACCTATCGCCTCCTCGATCGACATCGTGGAGAGATCCAGCAGAGACTCGATCGAGCGAGCCATCTGCTTGTACTTCTCGGGGACGCAGCGGAAGAGCTTTTCGACAGCTCTCTCCTCGCCGTAGGTGTCGTCGCCGAACTGCACCATCTTCTGCAACAGAGTGTTGAGACGGAGAGTAAAGTCATCAACGTCCTCATCTGGCTTGAAGGCCAGGTTCTCCCACTCCTTGCGAAGTGCCTGCAGTGTGGACTTGCGGGCGCGGTCGCTGCCGATGCGTGCCGCAGCGATGGCGTCCCAAGCCTCCTTGGCAGTCCGCTTGCTGGTAAGCGAGAACTGCATCTCGGGCGGGACTGCAGCGATGAGAGCATCCAGCGCCTGTCGATCTAGGTCGTAGTCGACGTCGCCATACCGGACTGCCTCCCACATGTGCCGCACCTGGAGCTTTACCCTCATCACCGCAGCCCACTCGACGTAGTTGGTCTTGGTGAGGGTAGGCCACCCACCGCCGGGACCGACGTCCCTGACAATAGCCTGGAGCCCGTGGTAACCACGGTACCGATCCGGGGAGAGAGAGCCACGATGCCTGTGAAGGCCGCGCTCTCCATCGACCCGTCCGCCACCGTTGCCGTGCGCGCCTCCTCCAGGAGCACCGCCGCCGTGCGCGCCTCCTCCAGGAGCGCCGCCAGCGCGTCTGCGCCTGTCTGGGCTGCCGCCGCGCTCGTGGGCGTGCGCGGCTGCCCCAGGAGCGCCACCGCCGTGTGCGCCTCCTCCAGGAGCGCCGCCAGCACGTCCGCGCCTGTCTGGGCTGCCGCCACGGTCGTGGGCGTGCGCGGCTGCCCACTGCGCCGCCCGCGCTCGCGCTGCCTCCCTCTCTAGCATCTCGAGGTCCGCGTCGGCGGTGTCGTCAGCGGAAATGGAGCTGCCGATGCTGCCACGCACAGCCTCGACCTCCGCTGCCGCCGCACGCGCTGCATTCGCCGCCGCCGCTGCTTCCGCCTCCGCTCTGGCTGCTGCCAGCTCCGCCGCTGCCAGCCTCGACGCCCTTGCCGCCGCTGCAGCGGTCTCTGTCGCCGCTCGCTCGCGTTCCTCTGCCGCGGCAAGTTCGGCCTCCTGCCGACGCCGCGTGCTCGAGGCGACCGAGCGCTGAGACTGCCCCGCGGACATGACGCGCTACCGGGGGCTGCTGCGTGGGGAGAGGGCTGCTTCAGACGAGCTGGGAGAGGAGTGAACAGGAGCGGCCGGAGGAGCTGCTGCTGCCAACAGCTGGGGCTGTTGTGGGGCTGGGAGAGAAGATGAGCAAGAGATGCTCAGGCTACAGGATAATACGGCTCTGATACCAGTTGTTAGACGCTGAATTCTCACTCTTGGTAGTAGGAGAATTCTTACTCTCATCGAGAGAGGATGACACTAGGAGTTGGGGCAATTTTCTTGTCTATTTCTCACATAAGCTCACACAAATGCCATACCAACCTGAGGGGTTGGGTTACATATTTATAGGCTGCTAGCCAGCCAAGCATAAGCCAAGATGCTAGTCTAAGATGCTGATATGCTGTCCTAGCTAAGATGCTGTCCTCTAGTCTAAGATGCTGTTCTCTAAGATGCTGTCCTCTAGTCTAAGATGCTGTCCTAAAAACAGAAAAACAGCCACAAGGACCATGTGAGCAGCACAACCCCACAAAAACCAACCACACATGAGACTTATCCATCATTCCAACTATGGCTGCAGTTTGTTTCTAGCCCTCTAACTCGAAAACCAGACACGCGCAGTCCTTTAACTCCCAAAACCATTTAAAATTGGCCCTTGCGCCCATTCGACCGCAGGTTCCGCATAGTAAACCCGCCATGACCCCGCCTGTTAGGCCTTTCCCTCTCACCGCCAGGTTGGGACCACCTGTCATCCCCCTCCCTCTCTTCGTGGGCCCTGCCTGTCAGGCCTTTCCCCAACCTCCCCGCCACACGTCGTTGCCACCACGGCGGCCAGCACAGGCAGCGCTAGCCATGGCTGCTGCTGCTCCTGCTGCTCGCGCCATGGCTCGTTGCTCGCCCGCGCGGGCCCTGCGTCCTGCTCGCCGCTCGCCTGCGCCGTCGTGATGCCCTGCTCGCTGCTCGCCCGTGCGGCGCCGACACCCCGCTCGCCACTCGCCTGTGCCGCCGCGGTGCCTTGCTCGCTGGTCACCGCAGAGAGCAGAGGAGAGGAGGCGGCGGAGGCAGATGGAAGAGGGCGCAGCGAAACTGAGGCAGAGGGAGATGGCCAGTGATTTCTCGCCGTCGGCGAGGAATCCAGCGAAACCGAGGGCACCGGCGTGCTCCTCGTGACGAGCCGCACCTAAAGGTGCCTAGGGTTTAACCCCTACCGAGCTCTAACTAGGGCGGCGGCGTGCATGGCGGACGGCGACGAGGGCCCGACGGCGCTCCAGCGAAATCTGACCATGGCAGGCGCGGCTAAGCTCGGTACGAGCTTCTAGGGTTCGTGGGGAAGACGAGGGAAGGAAGAAAAGGGAGTGAGTGATGGATAGATAAGTCTCATGTGTGGCTGGTCTTTGTGGGGCTGTGCTGCTCACATGGTCTTTGTGGCTGTTTTTCTGTTTTTAGGACAGCATCTTAGACTAGAGGACGGCATCTTAGCTAGGACAGCATATTAGCATCTTAGACTAGCATCTTGGACTAGCATCTTGGCATATGCTTGGCTGGCTAGTAGCCTATAAGTATGTAACCCCAACCTCTCAGGTTGGTATGGCATTTGTATGAGTTTGTGTGAGAAATAGACAAGAAAATTGCCCCAACTCCTAGTGTCATCCTCTCTTGATGAGAGTAAGAATTCTCCTACTACCAAGAGTGAGAATTCAGCGACTAACAACTGGTATCAGAGACGTATTATCCTGTAGCCTGAGCATCTCTTGCTCATCTTCCCTCCCAGCCACACAACAGCCCCAGCTGCGAGCAGCTGCTCCGGCCACTCCTGCTCACTCCTCCCCCGCGCGTCTGAAGCAGCCCTCTTCCCACGCAGCAGCCCCCCGGTAGCACGTCATGTCCGCAGAGCAGTCTCAGCGCTCGGTCGCCTCGAGCACTCGGCGTCGGCAGGAGGCCGAACTTGCCGCGGCAGAGGAACGCGAGCGAGCGGTGGCAGAGACCGCTGCGGCGGCGGCAAGGGCGTCGAGGCTGGCAGCGGCGGAGGTAGCGGCGGCGGCGAATGCAGCGCGTGCGGCGGAGGTCGAGGCTTTGCGCGGCAGCATCGGCAGCTCCATCTCCGCTGACGACACCGCCGACGCGGACCTCGAGCTGCTAGAGAGGGAGGCAGCGCGAGCGCGGGCGGCGCAGTGGGCAGCCGCACACGTCCACGAGCGTGGCGGCAGCCCAGACAGGCGCGGACGCGCTGGCGGCGCTCCTGGGGTAGCCGCGCACGCCCACGAGCGCGGCGGCAGCCCAGACAGGCGCGGACGCGTCGGCGGCGCTCCTGGAGGAGGCGCGCACGGCGGCGGTGCTCCTGGAGGAGGCGCGCACGGCGACGGTGCTCCTGGAGGATGCGCGCACGGCAACGGTGGCGGACGGGTCGATGGAGAGCGCGGCCTTCACAGGCAGCGTGGCTCTCTCTCCCCGGATCGGTACCGTGGTTACCACGGGCTCCAGGCTGTTGTCAGGGACGTCGGTCCCGGCGGTGGGTGGCCTACCCTCACCAAGACCAACTACGTCAAGTGGGCTGCGGTGATGAGGGTAAAGCTCCAGGTGCGGCACATGTGGGAGCAGTCCGATATGGCGACGTCGACTACGACCTAGATCGACGGGCGCTGGATGCCCTCATCGCTGCAGTCCCGCCCGAGATGCAGTTCTCGCTTACCAACAAGCGGACTGCCAAGGAGGCTTGGGATGCCATCGCTGCGGCACGCATCGGCAGCGACCGCGCTCGCAAGTCCACACTGCAGGCACTTCGCAAGGAGTGGGAGAACCTGGCCTTCAAGCTAGGTGAGGACGTTGATGACTTTGCTCTCCGTCTCAACACTCTGTTGCAGAAGATGGTGTAGTTCGGCGACGACACCTACGGCGAGGAGAGAGCTGTCGAAAAGCTCTTCCGCTGCGTCCCCGAGAAGTACAAGCAGATGGCTCGCTCGATCGAGTCCCTGCTGGATCTCTCCACGATGTCGTTCGAGGAGGCGATAGGTCGCCTCAAGGTCGTCGACAGCGATGAGCCACAGTCCCTCTCGGGGCCCATCACCACTGGCGGGAAGCTCCTTCTCACTCGGGAGCAGTGGCTTGCCAGCCAAGGTGACCAGAAGAAGGGGGAGCCTTCTTCCGCGACAGGCGGCCGCAAGCGTGGCAAGCCATGCAAGGCGCGCAGAGACGCCCAGGCCGGGGCGCGAGGACGTGCCGAGGGTGATGCCCGCGGAGGCGCCCAGGGCGGCGCCGCCGGCAGGCACAAGCCGGCACGGGACGACGCCTGCCGCAACTGCGGCCAGCTCGGCCATTGGGCCAAGGACTGCCGACAGCAACGACGCGGCCAGGCCCACGTCGCACAGGCGGAGGAGGAGGAGCCAGCTCTGTTCATGGCACATGCAAGCATTGAGCTACCTCCAGCGGCACCGGCCGCAGCAGCTCCTCCACCTCGACGAGCCAAAAGCACACGCCCTCCTCGGCGACAGCTCCGGCAACGACAAGACTGACGGATGGTGTCTCGACACCGGCGCCACCCATCACATGACCGGTCGACGGGAGTTCTTCACCGAGCTTGACTCTAGCGTCCGAGGCTCCGTCAAGTTTGGGGATGCCTCTGGCGTGGAGATCAAGGGCGTCGGCTCCGTCATCTTCACCACCGTGTCTGGTGAGCACAGGCTGCTCACCGGAGTCTACTACATCCCCGCGTTGAAGAACTACATCCCAGCGTTGAAGAACTCCATCATCAGCTTGGGACAGCTGGATGAGAACGGTTCGCGCGTGGTGGTTGAGGACGGAGTCATGAGGATTTGGGATCGTCGTCGTCGCCTTCTTGCCAAGGTATCCAGAAGCGCAAATTGACTCTACGTCCTTAACGTGCAGGTGGCACAACCCCTCTGTCTCGCTGCTCGTCGGGACGACGAGGCGTGGCAGTGGCACGAGCGTTTCGGGCACCTTCACTTTGAGGCCCTGAAGCGGCTCAGTGCCACGGAGATGGTGCGAGGCCTGCCGTGCCTCGACCATGTGGAGCAGCTCTGCGACGTCTGCGTGTTGACGAAGCAGAGGCGACTCCCCTTTCCACAGCGGGCTAGCTTTCGAGCTAAGGAGAGGCTCGAGCTTGTGCACGGGGACTTGTGTGGCCCGGTGACACCGGCCACACCGGGAGGACGATGCTACTTCCTGCTGCTCGTCGACGACCTCTCCTGCTACATGTGGGTGATGGTCCTCGGCAGCAAGGGAGAGGCTGCTGCGGAGGCAGAGTGCGGCCGCAAGCTGCGCGTGCTGCGCACCGACAACGGCGGCGAATTCACGGCGGCTAAATTCGCGTCGTACTGCGCTGACGAGGGTATTCAGTGCCACTACTCCGCGCCGTACAGCCCGCAGCAGAACGGCGTCGTCGAGCGGCGCAACCAGACGGTTGTGGGGATGGCTCGGGCCCTCCTCAAGCAGAGGGGGATGCCGGCTTTCTTCTGGGGAGAGGCGGTGGTGACGGCCGTCTACATCCTCAACCGCTCGCCTACCAAGGCGCTCGACGGCAGGACGCCGTACGAGGCTTGGCATGGGCGCAAGCCGGTGGTCTCCCACTTGCGGGTCTTCGGCTGCCTCGCGTTCGCCAAGGAGCTTGGCCACATCAGCAAGCTCGACGACAGGAGCACTCCGGGAGTGTTCATCGGCTACGCGGAAGGCTCGAAGGCCTACCGCATCCTTGACCCGAAGACACCGTGTGTGCGCACGGCGCGCGACGTTGTGTTCGACGAAGGGCGAGGATGGGCGTGGGACAAGGCGGTGGACGATGGCTCGGCTCCGACGTACGACGACTTCACTGTCGAGTGCGTCCACTTCGAGGGAGCTGGAGGAGTAGGCAGCTCTTCTTCGGCGAGCGCGTCTACTCCAGTCCCCGAGCCTCCACCGACCCCGGCGCCTGCTACTCCGATAGCACCACGCTCTCCAGCCAGGACCTCGGCTGCGATGAGTTCTTCGCCGGCTCCACCACAGCCGACAACGCCACGCACTCCAGCATCGACAGGCACCTCTCCAGGCACGTCTACTCCAGCTCGTGTCGAGCACAGCCCGGTTGAGCTCCGCTCTCTCACGACAAGGAGCGCATCGACGCGTACCACGACGGCGAGCCATTGCGGTACCGTACGATGGAGAATCTTCTCGGCGACCAGCCGGTGCCGGGACCGGTGCCTCACGACCTGGAGGCGCAGTTGCACCTTGCGTGTGACGATGGCGAGCCTCGGTCGTATGCAGAGGCCGAGAGACGCAGCATGGCGCGCCGCGATGCAGTTGGAGATGGATGCGGTTGAGAAGAACCGCACCTGGGAGCTTGCTGACCTTCCTCGTGGTCACCGCGCGATCACTCTTAAATGGGTGTACAAGCTGAAGAGGGATGAAGCCGGCGCCATCGTCAAGCACAAGGCTCGCTTGGTGGCATGAGGTTTCGTGCAGCAGGAGGGGGTCGACTTCGACGACGCCTTTGCTCCCGTGGCACGGATGGAGTCCGTGCGACTCCTTGCGCTAGCTGCCCTGGAGGGCTGGCGTGTTCATCACATGGACGTCAAGTCGGCATTCCTTAACGGCGACTTGAAGGAGGAGGTCTACGTGCACCAGCCGCCGGGATTTGCGATCCCCGGCAAGGAGGGCAAGGTACTCCGCCTGCGCAAGGCCCTCTATGGCTTGCGGCAGGCACCGGGGGCGTGGAATGCCAAGTTGGATTCCATGCTAAAGGGGATGGGCTTCGAGCAAAGCCCGCACGAGGCGGCCATCTACCGACGGGGCAATGGAGGAAATGCCCTGCTGGTGGGTGTCTACGTCGACGACTTGGTGATCACCGGCACCAAGGATGCGGAGGTGGCGGCATCAAGGAAGAGATGAAGGCCACCTTCCAGATGAGTGACCTGGGGCCTCTCTCCTTCAGGTGCACCAGGATGACTCTGGGATCACGCTTCGACAGACCGCCTACGCCAAGCGCGTCGTTGAGCTAGCTGGGCTCACCGACTGCAACCCAGCTCTCACCCCGATGGAAGAGAGGCTGAAGCTGAGCCGCAACAGCACGACGGAGGAGGTGGACGCTACGCAGTACCGGCGTCTTGTGGGGAGCCTTCGCTACCTCGCTCACACACGGCCGGACTTGGCATTCTCCGTCGACTACGTTAGTCGGTTCATGCAGCGACCGACGACGGAGCACCAGCAGGCTGTGAAGAGGATCATCCGCTACGTTGCGGGGACTCGACCACGGCCTCTACTACCCGAGGTGACCTGGGGCGGCACACTTCGTCGGGTACAGCGACAGCGACCATGCCGGCGACATCGACACCAGCAAGAGCACGAGCGGGATCCTCTTCTTCCTCGGCAAGTGCCTCGTTAGCTAGCAGTCGGTCAAGCAGCAGGTGGTGGCCCTGTCCAGCTGCGAGGCCGAGTACATAGCGGCCTCCACCGCTTCGACTCAGGCGCTCTGGCTCGCTCGACTGCTTGGTGATCTCCTCGGTAGAGACACTAGAGCGGTGAAGCTCAGGGTGGACAGCAAGTCCGCTCTGGCCCTGGCAAAGAACCCCGTGTTCCACGAACGCAGCAAGCACATCCGGGTGAGGTACCACTTCATCCGAGGCTGTTTGGAGGAAGGGAGCATCAAGGCGAGCTACATCAACACCAAGGACTAGCTTGCGGACCTGCTCACCAAGCCCCTTGGGAGGATCAAGTTCCTTGAGCTCTGCTCCAGGACCGGGATGGTTCAACTCTCCCACACGACGACGCACACGACTTAGGGGGAGAATGATGGATAAGTCTCATGTGTGGCTGGTCTTTGTGGGGTTGTGCTGCTCACATGGTCCTTGTGGCTGTTTTTCTGTTTTTAGGACAGCATCTTAGACTAGAGGACAGCATCTTAGCTAGGACAACATATTAGCATCTTAGACTAGCATCTTGGCATATGCTTGGCTGGCTAGCAGCCTATAAGTATGTAACCCCAACCCCTCAGGTTGGTATGGCATTTGTATGAGTTTGTGTGAGAAATAGACAAGAAAATTGCCCCAACTCCTAGTGTCATCCTCTCTTGATGAGAGTAAGAATTCTCCTCCTACCAGGAGTGAGAATTCAACGACTAACAGTGAGAGCTCCGGTGATAGCCGGCCACGGAAAGCTCGAAGTCCGGCGAGCCCCGGTCATGGCGGGTGGCGGCGGAAGTGGCCAATAGGCCCTCACCTAGGCTCGATCGACGCTGCAAGTGGGTGGAGATGGTGGCGCGAAGCAAGGCGGAGCTACTCGCGTGCTGGCTCAGGCAATGGCGCGGCTGCGGTGGCGCACAAGCTCGGCGGAGCTCCTCGGCGTCGCTGCAGCTTGGTTTCTCCGCGGCGAGTGCGAACGCGAGCAGGGCGAGGCAATGCGGGCGAGAGAGAGGACACGGCCGCGACGCGGCGGTCATGCTACTCCCCCCCCCCCCCCGCCCTCCATTGTCGTCCTGTCGCGGCCGCCTGAAGAAGAATGCGAGCACCTCACGGAGACAGGAGGCGAGCTCGGGGACCCTCTCCAACTCCCAGTGCTTGGGCACCTCGACGTACCTCGCCTGCCTCCGCGCGTACAGGAAGACGCCAGCGAGCAGCGCGAGGAAGAACGCCCGCCGGCAAGTAGCGCGAGGAAGAATGCCCCAACAGCGGCAGCGACGGCAGCCTGAAGGAAGCGGTGGGGTTGCTTTGCCTTCCATGGCGAAGCTCCAGCCCAGGACGTGGCTGCGCGGGCGAGCAGCGAGCAGGGCACCGCGGCGGCGCAGGCGAGTGGCGAGCGGGGTATCGGCGCCACGCGGGCGAGCAGTGAGCACGACATCGCGGCGGCGCAGGCGAGCAGCGAGCCATGGCGCGAGCAGCAGGAGCAGCAGCCGTGGCGCGAGTAGCAGCAGCAGCCATGGCTAGCACTGCCTATGCTAGCCGCCGTGGTGGCAACGACGTGTGGCGGGGAGGTTGGGGAAAGGCCTGACATGCGGGGCCCGCGAAGAGAGGGAGGGGGATGACAGGTGGTCCCAACCTGGCGGTGAGAGGGAAAGGCCTGACGGGTGGGGTCGTGGTGGGTTTACTGTGTGGAAACCGCGGTCGAATGGGCGCGAGGGCCAATTTTAAACAGTTTTGAGAGTTAAGGTACTGCGTGTGTCTGGTTTTCGAGTTAGAGGGCTAGAAACAAACTGCAGCCATAGTTGGAGGGCCAAAAATGGACTTTTTCCATACAAAAAATATCTAAATAGTAATTCAAATATTCATTATTGTAAAACAATCTCAAATGCTAAAATAGAGTTTACCATTGTAAAGAGCTCGTTGAGATAGTCAAAATGGATATATCATTTGTTTAATTTAGAGATCATATAAAAAAGTTATGAAAATTTGAAATTCAAAAGGCAACACACATGAGCTGACGTTAGCAATACAAAAGTCAACAGCACATGCAGAGGCAAGGTATGCGCACTGTACAGGCTCCAAGCACACACAGCGGCAGCAGCACTCATGCGGGCCCAGTGGCAGCTGCACAGGCGGGCACCAGGAGGCAACGCAAGGGAGCACACACGCCACCAATCCAGAGCCGGACGGTTTGACATGGAACTGGCCCGTTCGCCGGTTCAGTAAAAAACTGGACGGTTCAACCGGTTTTTACCAGTTTGATTGCATGGACGGTCTTTTAAGTGAACCGAACCGCTGCAGTCTCTGGTTCGGTCTTTTACCGGTCGTCCGACCGGTCCTAATAACTATGCTTCGGCATCGCCTCGGCGGTTAGAAGGGGGTGGGTCACCATGCATCACCTTTACCACCTTAAGAACACTGGACAAGACGAAGTCTATATAAGCTTCCACTTGCCTCTGTGCTAATCATAGTTGAAATGGTAAACTTCCACTGCTAATCACAGTAGGAGCACCTCACTAATTGTTCCCGTGTATGGCTTGGTCTGGGCATCAAATGCCTCGTCATGCTACTATTCTTATGTGAGAACATCCACATCCACTGAGTTCCACAATGGCAAAAATTGGGAGGATCCATCTGTTGTGCATGACCTAACAGATCTATCCCTACTGGAACAGTCTCAAAGAAGTTTCCGAATTCTTACAAATTTTTGTGCTTGCAGAACCCCATCATTTGCGGATCAGTTAATAGAAGCTGACAATGGTCTTGGCGAAGTAATGAAACCACCTGAAAAATCTTTCTGGGCTAAATATGTGAGTAACTGCACTAAATATCTTCTGTATTTTGTTCAATATCTTCGTGTTTGTGTGTGTGTATGCATGTTCCTTCAGTCTGACTTGTTTGTTTTGCAGTGGATGTACATCATTCCGCTTGGTCTTATTGTCATGAATGCTGTTACGGCAGCGGCCAACATACCAGAGGAAGCTGCAGGGCAGGGCCAACCTGGAGCAGAACGGGCACCTGCTGCTGCTGCCGCGAGGAGAAGATGATGGCTGCCTCTATGTTTTCCCATACCGTAGGTATTATCATCCGTTTAACTATCGTCACATTGTTTTCTATTTTTTTGGGTATGGTGTCAATATTACCTTGACTGCATCATCTGTGGTACTGCATGATGATGCCATCTTTTGCTTGTGTTGAAACACGTAGCGTATGCATATCCAAGATGAATTGATGTGGTTCCTATACATCTATAGCCATTTTTGGTCACTAGTTTGCCATTGGAGGAGACCATAAACTTTAGGACCTGAAGCCGGTCCACACATCATTTGCAGTGATGACTTCATACTTGATGCTGTAGCAAAAACACTTATTAATTTCAGCTGTTGAATTTCCTACTGATAATTCATGCTTTCATTCCTTGTTCATGCTGAGAATTTATTCTTTGTTTTAGTAAATAAATTATTAGTTTTTGGAATGATGAGCTTGCTTCTAGCTTCTATCTAATTTGAAGCCTTGTGACTTTCAGATTCCTGGGTAATGGTAGGAGATTGAACCTGTCTACCTGGCCAGAAGAACTGGAGCTGTACTTACACGACTGATACAATAGTGTGCGCTGATGGGCTTTCTTTCTTTTCACTGGCTGTATTGAGCTGCTCTGTTATAGCAGAATCACCTTCAATGGTGTGGTTAAACACATTTGTTGTTGAGAAACTACGATCAATCTTTAACACAGTTCGATTATATGTTTTGATATTAAGTAGTTTGATATATGAAATTTGAATGCTGGATGCAATGTTAGACCACCCTTATTTTGTAATAACGTAAGTTGTTAACGTGGCCAATATTCATGTTGTTTGAAAACAAAAGCTACTAAAGATGGAGAAGCCACATTGGAGTGGCTTTACTTGCACAGGTAAAAAATGGATTCAGCTGCCTGCGGAGTTGTTTGGTAGGGTTTTTGCTCGAGCTGCGTGAGATGCTGAAGCTACTCAGCAGTCATGCCAAAAGGCCCTTAGGCCCTGTTTTGTTTTCATAAGTCAGGTGACTTATTAAGTCAGGTGACTGAAAACCAGTGACTTATAAGTCATGCCTGTTTGGTTGTAGATGACTTATAAGCTCATTAAAAGTATAGGCCCCACGCGAAAAAGGGTGACTTATAAGTTTTAAGCAGGGGTGAACCAACTTAAAACTTATAAGCAGGGGTGACTTAAGTTGGTGGTGTTTGCAAAATAAGTTACTTATTTCACTTTTTAACTTATAAGTAGGTGAAAACCAAACAGGCCCTTAAGGCTTCACAACACAGGGTGTCTTTGAAACAGATACTTTAGTAGTAGGCCAAGACAAAAAAACTTCTGAAGGTTTTGGATGTGCAACTCATGGTTGATTTATGAATACGCAAGGCATTGGATTGGTTCACCTTTGGGGGTTATCTTTTATATTCATTACCCCTTAATTTAGATTCTCGGTAGGAATATAGGGTTTTGTTCGGTTGTTCCTCTCACTGTCACCCATGGCTCCATTTTTCAGCATTGATGCCAACTCCTTTCTCTTATGGCTTCTCATTAGCACCAATACATATACATGCTCTTATGCACAACTATGAGAGACGGTTTTTGAACATGAAATTAATAAAAAGTGCTAGAGCAATCATCCAATTAAGAGTGATTTCTCAACAAGGACAAACCACAATGAAATCTTTCACAGTAAGTGAAAGTTGACCAACAATGTCATTGCCATTACAACTAATAGTTCAGGTCAATATTCAAAGCATAAAGTGATAGCAAACTCTATGTTCCAACACAAAATAATCAAAATTATGAAAGATGCTACAAATATTGCACACCATGAATAGTTTTTTTTTGAGAATATGAATAGTTGTTATTGGATAGATCAACAAACTGTTCCATTCCTGCAAAATAAAAGCATAACGAGAATTGAGTCCATGTGACTACATGTCTAAATAGATAAATACACATGGAAAGATGATAGGAAAGAATACTATAGTATGTGTCTTTTTCCTGATAAATAAACTAACGATATTCAAACATGCCAAAGTATAAGTAGGATCACTATTTCTCAAGTTCATCACATTAAAACAATTTGTTTTAAAAAATACATCCATAGTTATGTAAAACACAAATCATGGAATTCAAACCACCAGTTCATAACAATGGTAAGCCAAAACATCTATATTTTTTTTGAAAAATTAAAACATCTATATTAATCAGCATGGATGGTTGTTCTATTAATCCAGGACCCATGCTACAGATATGTAGCCATCCAACTTACATGATCTGTGTATATACTCAATATTTTACATGGGACCATGCCTGCTGTATCCAAAAGTGCTTTTTATATTCATGCTAGCATGTACTATGCAAGCATAGATAAATCTAGGAAAATTTCACCTAGTGAGCCAAATAGCAACTTATTATTGAGAACTGTCAGTATAGATGTTTTGCAATCTCACATAAAAGAAATTCAGTGCTAAACAGAAGAAAACATCAAGCACTAGGTACTGAAAATGTAGTTTGACTGTGAGCTTAACATGATTACAGAACTAGGATACATGGTTGTATTTTCTCTATTGAGCGCATACTTTCATGTAGATATAGGATCCATGCACGTTTATATGAAATTTCATTCCAGCAACGGCATGAGGAGGTAGATAATACAGTAATATAGTGCTAATTAACCTAAGGCATGTGATACATGGTTTAATAACTCAGGCCTAAAGTAGTATTATAACCCAATAGTCATGACAAATTGCAGACATAAATGGAAAAGGGATTATCTTTCTCAAAAAAAGGATGCATTACAAGTATTAAATTTAGAACTTGAGCAACAAAAAATCTTATTGCCTACTGCATCCACTCCTCGAGCCTTACAACTGATGTTGGAAAGATCATAAAGGTAGCAACCAACTTATGAAATAATTTCAATGTGAGGCGAACTTACCGAGACTTGTCAAGTGGGTAGAAAATGTATCCAACATGATGGCCCGGTTGGGTTCAGCAATCCGCTGAATATGTTGTAGCAGAATGGCAAATATTTTTATATATTTTATTTAAGGGCAACAAGGGTGGGATCAAATTTTCAACGATGACGATGGAGTATGGGATTCATTTTCCAAACACACAACAACAGAGGATATTTTGATGATAACAGTGCAGATTCATTTTTGTGCATTTTTCAAGGGAAACAAAGTGAAGAACCATTTGTGAAGTGTGACAAAGGTGGGTGTTTATTTGCTGAGGGATAATTTATGATTGGCACAAGGGAACATAAAACAGAGCACTTAAGAATCAAAATAGGAGAAGTGAAGAAATGTGTAGACTGAAGCAAAACAGGAGCGATCGACAAAATGACTCGGAGTAAAAAAGAGGGCAGCGGTTGTGCAAAAGTTGAAGTGAACGACTAGCTGACGATCATGCAAGCAAAAGTGGATGCGCAGCTCAGGCAAAAGAAACAGGGGACTGGGGGAGGGCGGTGGAAGGATGATTCCCAGTCTTAACTGCAAAAAGGCAAAGCAGATACGTCAGATGAAAGGAACAAGCAAAACTATAGGTGAGCATTAATTTCTCAGTGATTGTATTACCTTTCCTCAGACACCTCGTGACCATCTTTGTTCTCATCCTTTATCATCCACCCTTCATAAGTTCTTGAAAGCTCAAGCGTTGGATGGTTCGGAAGCATGTCGACCGCATCCCTGACCTTGCCCTCGACATCCTCCACCTCCTTAATTCGGGCATCCTCACAGTTAACATGGACGGTGACGTGTTTAAGTGAAGCAAGTTTTTCCAAGCGAATATCAAAACCACCACCTTCCCTGTTTCGTACTTCAAAGTATAACTCAAGCCTTTGAAGCTTTGGCATCACTCCTCGAGCAAACTCCAGCCAGCATCTTGTGTAGTGCTTAAACTTAAATACTGTTAGAGAGCGGAAGGGGTGATCAGCACCAACCACCAACCGTTCTTCGGCGATGGTGCCATCGGGATCTACTTTTAGTTGAAGAAAACGTAGCACGGGCAAAGCTCCAAGCAGTTCGAGATCCTCCTGTCTTAGCAGATTGACCCGCATGGACAAGCTGGAGAGTTCAGAAAGGAAGGAAAACCACCGTGGCACCTGGGAGAAGGTTAAATAACCCCCATCAAACCTTTGGAGATGTGCAGGGCCCGTCCATTGGTCTGGCATGTCTAGGGAGCATGTTCCGATTCCTTGAAAAACTCAGGCCTACCATCACTAAACGTCTAAACGGTTCGGTTGCTTCAGGTAGTACAGGAGTTGTACTCTCTTCTGCCTCTATTTTGCTTTGCCTTGCCCCATTTCAAATAAAGAAGCACGGATTCATGCTCGGTTGATTAACAACTTATCATTATTTTTTTAGATAATGGAATGAATAACTGCTTATCATTATACTATTATGGGTTAATCAATTTTTTGTCCTTGGGTGAAGTGTCAACACCAATGGTAAAGCACCATGAAATCGGACATGAAAAACATACGTGCATGCTATGCATACCGTGGCTAGGTGCTGCCGCTTTAGCATTTTAGAATACTAGAAGATATCCCACGCATTACTGCAGAGATTGGAGAGAATTTGGAATGAAATCGAGTGGAGATGATGTATATATGTGGATGGCTTGCAATGAAGAGGTTGAATGATAGTGGGATGTCATGTCTATTAGTAGGAGATGATGTGGATAGGTAGTGGGGAATGATGTGGATGGCATCATGTTGAGATAGACTTGTAGTGGGGATTATCTTTATAAGAGATATATATATATCAATAGTAGTATTGGTTCATGATTAATTAATTTAACTATACCTGATCTAGGGTAGAAGTTCATTTTTCTTTGTCTTTAATAATAATAAATAATTGGATCACAAACTCATACAGTTGGGCAACTAATTATATTGCCAACCATTTGAGGCCTGTGTATAAGGAATTTCATGATCTCCATGTTGCATGTACAATTTCCTATCATTTATTGTTGAGGTTAGCCCAATAAGAGCCCCTTAAGATTCGCTAATCAATTACATTTGACACTAGCCCATGAACCTGTGGCACGGCCTAGAATCTTATGCTACATTAATGTTAATGCTTCATGGACAAATTTAGTATATGCAACTAATCAAAAAAAAATTATATTTGCTATATCTCTCTGTTCGTTTCCTAACATGTACAATACCTTGCTAGAAACTCTATAATTTCTATATGGTTGTGATAAATTGACCAATTATTCTATATGTGTTGTCATCCTTTGCATTGTACCTCTGTGGGTGTTCAATATGTATTACTTTAGTTGAAACAACCGAAGCTCAAGTTATATCAGATCTTGTTGCATACTTTTAATATGTCATAATGTTTTACTCAAAACATATGAATTTATCTAAAGTAACAACTTACAAAACTTATTGCCACGGAGTATTAATATATTTTTGATGTTAATTGTCTATATCAGTGTATGTGCTTTGTTCAGGGAACTTCTTTTTTCATGATGGATAAACTACTAAAATTACCTATTTTATGCATGCTTATTTGGTCTACCTAGTGGCGCACAACATTTATGTTTATTATTTATTTAACATTGGTAGAATTGTATAATTTAGAAACATAAATAGGGTAATTTATGCTTCTTGAATTTGTTTTCGTAATAGCTTATATTGGTATTTAGATCTTTATAATGATAAAATTGGTACTTTGGATAGAAATTAAAAGTAAGTGACTTTATATTATCTTTCATAATGTCATATGTTGCTAATTTTATATGCAAATTTAAAGGATTATTTTTAAATTATCTTTGATAATGCAGAGGTATGTAATTTAGATGTTAATCGAGGGGGGTAATTTGTTTAATTTTCATAATGGCAAAGATGGATAATTTATTAGAAAACAAAATAGATTTATTGACTATTATCGGTGACAACAATTAGAGTCTATCAAATTAATGGCCAGAATTTTTAATTATTTTGACAATTTCTAAGATTTATCATTTTTCCTATTGTATCATTAATGTGGAGGCTCTGTTAGACCTCAAATTAGTAATATTAAGTGCCTATTTGGGATTTCTCTGCTCCACAAAAACCAGCTCCGCTCCATCAACTTTACCAAGGAGCAGCTCCACTCTAAAGTTTGTGGAGCAGATGGATGTGTTTGGCATGGAGCTCAGCTCCCGCTCCAAAAACAGGATGTTTTTTCTTTAATGGTCTAATACGCCCCTAGATGATGAGATGATGTGTGACATATGGTTTGACGTTTGTAAGCACAACAATCCGATGCTTGTTTTCATTAATGAGTGGCAAGAGTGGGTAATTACCCCTCAACTCCACGAGGAAGTACAAAACTCCAAAAACTAGAGTACCCCTTGAGGTGCTCCAGAAAAAACGTAGAGTTGTCCTCCAGCTCCACACTTTTTTTGGAACAGAGTTCTTGGAGCTGGAGGTGTTTGGCAACACAAAGCTGAAGCGGAGCTGCAAAAATATGAGCAGAGCAGTCCCAAACACCCCCTAAGATGTTTTGATTATGGGCATGTTATTCTTTTATTCTCCCCATAATTTTGTGAAAATCCGACGGTTGATGATATTGGTGGACTAAGGGATAACTCACAATGGCTGACCGTGCTATCCTTCTTTATAGTTCTCCTTGAATCGGCATTTTCTTGATGGTGAAAATAAGTTTGCATCGTGATGTGATGGAGTTATAATCAGACTGGGAGGTCGCTTTATTTGTGTGTTGAATTGTGGCTTCTGTCATTAACCCTTTATTTTGGCTAGCTTGCGTGCGATTGGAGAGGGCGGATGTGGGTTCATAATTATTGTATCAACTTGATATAATGATTATGAATTAATAGAATCCTTCCTTTATCAAAAAAAAAAAACTCTTCGGAAATGTAAAAAGAGTCATACTAGGCGTATACCTCTTATCAACGAGGAATTTCCTGATGCTCTTTATGAGTTCATCGGGATCCTTTTCTCCAGCATTAGTACATTTGTCTTCGCTAACTTGCCGGAGTATGCTGCTGAGTATCTGTTTCAAGTTTGGCTTGAGGGACACCGAGACAAAAGCTTGGCACTGAAACTGTCCCCCGAGCCTTTCAAAGACGGAATCGGCAATGGTTGTTTTGCCAAGTCCTCCAACTCCAACAATCGAGACAACCATTAGCTTCTCTTTTTGCACACCTTCCCCCCTGTTCAGCAAGTCAATAACCTTCTGTGTAGGGCCTTCGATGGCAACGAGCTTCGCCGCATCTTCATAGAGAGCCGACAAGCGTGGATCGATGTCGATTGTGTGAGGCTGCACCGCATCTAATGAGTTGTACCTGTCTTTCCTCTCGGAAACATCATGGATGCGCTTCTTGATATCTTGGATGTCATCGGCGATATGATACCGTGCCTTGGCTTTTGTCAATAGGCCGATAGTCCTGTCAAAGAACCTTCTGAAGCTCTTTGGCTTGGCACAACCAGGGGCATCTACTCGGAGCATGAAAGAGTCAACACTGTCCTCAATGTCATAGGACAGCTCCTTCAAGTCCCTCACCCAGATTCTGCGAAGATCATCGATCTGATGAGGCGGCAGCTTGGACACCCGGTTGAGGGCAGCCTGCATGCTCTCCATTTCTGCTTGGAGGAACCTGATCTCCCCCCTCACCCCCTTCTGCAACTTGTATTCGTGGTGAGGAGCGTCGCAAGCTTGGGGAGGAGGCTGCCCAGGGCCGCCACCACGAGCTCCATGCATGCCTTGCTCTCTTTGGCTGCCAGCTAGATTGGTGAAAGGTGATGTTGTGTGGAGACTGGAGAATGGCATACGGCTGTGCTGTGGCCTGAGGGTTGTGGAGAAGAGATGGGGCTACGGTCATCGGAGGGCCTTTTTGTCCATAAAAGGCTAAAACCAATATAAGTGCAGACCACGTGAACTAGCGCTATTATCGGCGTGCCAGTGTATTTTAACCCATGACCATGAGGCGTGATTGGCTTCTGAAATGCGGTCATCGAGATCTGAGCTTCCATGTCAGTCATTACAATAAACAACAATGACGAGAAATTCAAATGGCGTGATTCTGCAGCAGCAGTCGGTGCGTTCTGTTTTATATCAAGTTCCTACACTGTTATATCTAATAAATAATGGAGATGACATTCTCTTTGTCCCCTCGGACCTCTGTGAACAAAAAATAAACATCGAGCACTGAAGGAAAGGGCCTCTGCTCGCTCTCCCTATCTGCATGCAGAAACTTGATCTGTCCTGCAGCTTGAATTTCACTGGGGAGAAGGGAGCCTAGTCTGGGGCTTTGGGCAGCAGGTGATCTTGCTGGTATGAGCTCACAGCTTGCATCTAGCTGGTTTCATTTAAACAAATCTGTTCTCATTTCACAATTGCAGCAGGCATCTTCACGGAAAGCAGATGCTGCATTTGCACCAACCATTGTCAGTTTGTGTCTTTCTTCCACTAACAAATTGTCGAAAAACGCACAGTGCAGTGCAGGACCTAGGCCATGTGACAGTGGCGCCTGGCCGCCTGCAACTGCAATGCAGAGACCATTGCCATCTAGGACGCGGAACAGAGAAGCACCATGGTGAGGAGGTTATCCAGTTTGGGAGGGGGCTGCACGGTACCGCTCCACTGATGCTTTGCCCTCTCTAGCTTCAGGTTACCAAGTACCAAGGTGTGTTGCCATGGGCCATGGACTTGGAGATGGCAGGCTCTTTGTAAGTTGATTATACTTTTCAGATGGATTGTCCAAAGTTCAATTAGACAGCTTGCTCTTTGTAAGTTCATTACACTTTTTATATGGATTGTCCAAAGTCCAATTGGACCTTTTCTTCTTGGATTGCACTGGACTGGATTTATTTGTAGATGCATCTAAATGTCCAAATAAGAATTAGATAATGTATATCCTATAAGCCAAAGTCCAAACATTCATGGACTGAGCTAGAGGCCTGACAGTCTCCTGCTTGATGAAATCTCGCTGTGGTTGGGGCAGGGAAAGATGGTGCTGGCTGGTTGGCCCTTTGTTGTTGACGGGATCGACCCAAACATCTACATGTAGCACAGAAACACTCGCCGGATAACCTCCTCACCATGGACATGATTGCGTACTCCGTCGAGGGGGGCGTGCGGCGCTCGGCGTCGACGTTGATCTCAACGACCTCGGTGGGGCATAAGGCCTCCAGTACTAGTGCCACAATAGCAGGTCTCTGACTGTTGAGTAGTGGTGCTCGTTCAGCCTGACGAAGAGGACGCAGGCACGCAGCTGCGCCGTGAGGCTACCGTGCAACTCGTTGGAGAGCACGGCGATGTCCACGACCTCTTGCAGACTCTTGACAGCTGCTGTGGTGGCCGTGCAAAAGAAGGCTGAGGGCGAGTAGCTCGACAGGCAGCAACACAACCAGTGGTGCGCGCGCCTGGTCGCCTCACTTCCGACGTCCACCAGTGGTGTTTAATTAAGTTTGCACACCTCTTGCCCACGTAGTGCTTGTGTGCACCATTGTTGTATACTAGAGGGGCTTTGTCGGGGTCAAGATACCCCGGGTATCTCAAGACAGCGATTAGTTAGCCACTCGGGTGGTCCAAACTAGCTAGCTGAGGCCCAGCAACCTAGGCCCATTTAGGGTCACACGGTATGACAAATGGCCCATCACGACCTCTCCTTCTCCTTCCACCACACGCAGCCGCCCTCGACCTAATCCTCGTCATGACCCCCGGAAGGGACGAGGAGGGATCGGACGCAGTCAATTACGCCTGCTCTGACAAAGACAGGCACGCTCCACTCATTCCTCCAGGACTAAAAGGATAGCCATCTCAGGGGCAGACGCCATCCCTACGCGCCCTTATGCAGACAAGACAACATCGCCAGGCGGTGATGACCGGTACAGCACCATACCGTCCAAATCCAGCTCGACAAGATGGGTGTACGGCCCCACCCACTACGGGATGGGGCGCACGACCCCAACCTTAACTTTCAAGATTGGCCAGGCCACCGGGGACCTCAACCTCGCAATCTAGGGTCGAGGCCATCGACACCACGACCAACAAAGGCGACCGACGACCCGGGAGCGGCTACTTGCTCCCGCAATGTCATCACGATGCCACCAGGAGAACAGGAGGCGATGACGAAGGCCACGGCAAGACCATGTCGCGCAGGATAGTTGGTCAACCACCACCATGCCAACAGTGCCATGACGACCAACACTGTAGCATCATGCCATGCCACGCCATGACATGGGAGCAAGACCACGACGATGACCATACCACAACGTGCGATGACACCAGGACAAGACGGGCTTGCTTGCAAGCCAAGTTTACATGCTTCCCCCTCTCTCGGGCTCACGACCACTTGGTTGGGAGAACCCCTCTCTCCATATGTAACTAGGCCCCCAAACACTATGTAAGGGCGGCCATGCCCCCATTGCAAGGGGACGAACTCTCGAGACTTCATTCGGGCATTCGTTCATCTCACTCCTCCTACCTCTTTCCCTTAGCTTACATACCCCATTGTAAGAACTTTAGAGCACTTAACTGAGGAACACAAACTCGATCCATCTCTAAGATTGGACGTAGGGCCCTGTCCTGAACCAGTATAATTCCTTGTGTCTTTGAGAGCTACCATCGTCTTCCTAGAGCAGCGCGACAAATGTATAAATTCTCTAGTCGGTTGACAAAACACCGACGGTTGGTGTGCCAGGTAGGGGGACAGTCGTGCACTCTCCTTGTTGAGAAGGAAGAAATGGCTCCCTACACCTACGTCAGACTCGCTCTTGGTGCGGCCCTAGGTGTCCGCATTTGCTTTGGGAGCCTCGAGTTCATCGACGCCAATGGGCCAACGCCCACTCTTAGTCTTCTCCCCACCAAGCTCTTCGCTTTGGGGACCTAGACTTCGTAGCTGACCACTTAGGCCAGCTACACCTCTGCGGGGGGATGCGACACCGTCGCAAACCCCATCGCAAAACTTTGGGTCGACCTACGTCGGCCCCATGATAGTCAACTCTGATGCACTAGCATGTAGAATTGATGCCTACCTCGGGTCCAATCCTGAGCCAAAACAAAGCCGGCACGTGTTCTACATGCTGGTCAATGCATTTGCCTAGCTTGCAGGGGCAGGCTCATGCCACTAGAGGTAGAATTCTGGAACCCCTGCATCACACTGCCCTCAGGAATGAGGGACATTGCAATGCTCTTCGAACGAGAGCTGGCTAGACGCAATTGCCACATATCGGCGCCTAGCCTCCCCAGATTTGTAGGGATGGTGGAGTGGGACCCAGAGTCCATCTATGATCTCCTGCTATCAACCCTAGGTGACATGGACTCTGAGTCCAGTTCTGAGGGGAGCTGTCACCCAGTGCGGGGGTGCAACATGTTGCACCTCTTGGGAAATGGGACAGCAGCAGGAGGCGAGGAGGACAATGCGTACGCGATTCCATGCACCCCCGGGGAGCAGGCGGCATACAAGCAAGAGCGCCTAGAATGAGCCAGAGCTCATGAGGCCAAACAGGCCAATGAACGTCATGACAACGGATG